>NW_023504058.1:0-77575 GCF_904848185.1 Acanthopagrus latus
CTCTGCCACAGTCACCAGAAAGTCCAGCTTTGTGCCCACCACTGAGCCAGCTCTCCTCACCAGTCTGTCCAGTCGGGCAGAGTCCCTCTTCTTGCTGCTTCCTCCCCAGCAAACCACAGCGTAGAAGAGGACGCTGGCCACCACGGACTGGTAAAACATCTGCAGCAGTTTTTTGCATATGTTGAAGGATCCCAGCCTTCTCAGGAAGTACAGATGGCTCTGTCCTTTCCTGTGTACAGCGTCCATGTTTGCTGTCCACTCCAACCTGTCATCCAGCTGCAGCCCCAGGTATTTGTAGGTCCTGACCACCTCCACATCGACCCCCTCGATGGACACAGCTTGGAGCTGCGGTTTCTTCCTTCTGAAGTCCACAACCATCTCCTTCGTCTTGGAGGTGTTCAGCTGTAGGCGGTTGGACCTGCACCACTCCACAAAGCCCTCAATCAGGCTCCTGTACTCCCCCTCCTGTCCATCCTTGATACAGCCCACTATTGCAGTGTCATCTGAGTATTTCTGCATGTGGGATGAGACATGAAGTCTTCCAGAGCACAGAGACCCTCCCCAGCCTCAGGCTATGGTTGAACAGTTGCTGAAGCGGCTCCCCAGTTCAGCAGAGCAGGCCTTGAGCATCCTTGGACACGCTTTGTCCGGGTCCGCTGCTTTCCTTGGGCACAGTCTCCTCAGCTCTTTGCTCACCTGCTCCTTGGTGATGGTGAAGGGGAGGGGGATTGAAATGTCCGTGGTGGTGGGGAGGGGGGGTTGAACTGTCTATGGTAGGGGTGGGGGGGAGGGTTGAACTGTCCGTGGGTGTGGCGGGTTGCGGTGCCCTGTAGTCTGAGGTGATAATGGACGTGATGGGGGTGACGGGGGTGTGAGGGGTGTGAAGTGGGCAGTCACTGGCTGTGGGAGCTGGGGTTTCAAACCTGTTAAAAAACAGGTTTAGCTGGTTAGCTCTCCCAGCATCCCCCTCTTCTGTGCTGCTGCCCTTCTTCTTGCAGCCTGTAATGGTTTTCATGCCATCCCAGACCTCCCTCATGTTGTTCCGCTGCAGCTTCTGTTCCACCTTCCTTCTGTACTCCTCCTTTGCCTCTCTCAGCTGGACCTTGACTTCTCCCTGTACGAGCTTCAGCTCGTCTCTGTCACCGTCCTTGAATACCCTCTCATTATATCATGACATGCCTTGGAAAATCCTTCAACAGTTGAGTGCGTTCCCTGCTTTTGCAGAGAAATAAAAAAGCTTACAGCACCTGGAATTCCCTAAGCAGGGTCAGGCCTGGTTAGTACTTGGATGGGAGACCGCCTGGGAATACCAGGTGCTGTAAGCTTTTTTGCCCTCTCTGTGCAGAGGGCGCTGCTGCTTCTTCGGTGGAGACACAGCTTTGAACAACAGAGCAGCTAGTCTGAGAACGATGTTCAACCTTTTTGTGCTGCTTGTGTTTTGCTCACTTCTATATGTTTGCATTAAAAGTGTATATGCATTATATCACGACATGCCTTGGAAAATCCTTCAACAGTTGAGTTCGTTCCCTGCTTTTGCAGAGAAATTAAAAAGCTTACAGCACCCGGAATTCCCAGGCGGTCACCCATCCAAGTACTAACCAGGCCCGACCCTGCTTGGCTTCCGAGATCGGACGAGATCGGGCGCGTTCAGGGCGGTGTGGCCGCAAGCCAAGGTGCAGGAGACAAATGCACTATTCATACGCGTTGACACGGAGCGAAACAAGCAAAGACGCTCCGCTATTCTCTACTGACCCAGTCGGACTGATGTTTATGACAGCGCTCTGTCTTCAGCTGTGCTGCACTGGTATATCTCAGTGATTACCTGGAAAGATTGAAACGCTGGAATGCAGCCACTCTCTGAAAACACTGGCATTCCCCAAAAGGTGTTCAAGTGCGCTAATGTTTGCCCCCTCACAGATATAGAGAAAGGAAAGGAAAGGAAAGGAAAGGATGAGGACGGAGCCGGTGAAGGTGTATAAATAGTGTGTTTGTCTGCTCTGCCCTTGCTTACGGCCATACCACTCTGAACACGCCCGATCTCGTCTGATCTCGGAAGCTAAGCAGGGTCGGGCCTGGTTAGTACTTGGATGGGAGACCGCCTGGGAATACCAGGTGCTGTAAGCTTTTTTGCCCTCTCTGTGCAGAGGGCGCTGCTGCTTCTTCGGTGGAGACACAGCTTTGAACAACAGAGCAGCTAGTCTGAGAACGATGTTCAACCTTTTTGTGCTGCTTGTGTTTTGCTCACTTCTATATGTTTGCATTAAAAGTGTATATGCATTATATCACGACATGCCTTGGAAAATCCTTCAACAGTTGAGTTCGTTCCCTGCTTTTGCAGAGAAATTAAAAAGCTTACAGCACCCGGAATTCCCAGGCGGTCACCCATCCAAGTACTAACCAGGCCCGACCCTGCTTGGCTTCCGAGATCGGACGAGATCGGGCGCGTTCAGGGCGGTGTGGCCGCAAGCCAAGGTGCAGGAGACAAATGCACTATTCATACGCGTTGACACGGAGCGAAACAAGCAAAGACGCTCCGCTATTCTCTACTGACCCAGTCGGACTGATGTTTATGACAGCGCTCTGTCTTCAGCTGTGCTGCACTGGTATATCTCAGTGATTACCTGGAAAGATTGAAACGCTGGAATGCAGCCACTCTCTGAAAACACTGGCATTCCCCAAAAGGTGTTCAAGTGCGCTAATGTTTGCCCCCTCACAGATATAGAGAAAGGAAAGGAAAGGAAAGGAAAGGATGAGGACGGAGCCGGTGAAGGTGTATAAATAGTGTGTTTGTCTGCTCTGCCCTTGCTTACGGCCATACCACTCTGAACACGCCCGATCTCGTCTGATCTCGGAAGCTAAGCAGGGTCGGGCCTGGTTAGTACTTGGATGGGAGACCGCCTGGGAATACCAGGTGCTGTAAGCTTTTTTGCCCTCTCTGTGCAGAGGGCGCTGCTGCTTCTTCGGTGGAGACACAGCTTTGAACAACAGAGCAGCTAGTCTGAGAACGATGTTCAACCTTTTTGTGCTGCTTGTGTTTTGCTCACTTCTATATGTTTGCATTAAAAGTGTATATGCATTATATCACGACATGCCTTGGAAAATCCTTCAACAGTTGAGTTCGTTCCCTGCTTTTGCAGAGAAATTAAAAAGCTTACAGCACCCGGAATTCCCAGGCGGTCACCCATCCAAGTACTAACCAGGCCCGACCCTGCTTGGCTTCCGAGATCGGACGAGATCGGGCGCGTTCAGGGCGGTGTGGCCGCAAGCCAAGGTGCAGGAGACAAATGCACTATTCATACGCGTTGACACGGAGCGAAACAAGCAAAGACGCTCCGCTATTCTCTACTGACCCAGTCGGACTGATGTTTATGACAGCGCTCTGTCTTCAGCTGTGCTGCACTGGTATATCTCAGTGATTACCTGGAAAGATTGAAACGCTGGAATGCAGCCACTCTCTGAAAACACTGGCATTCCCCAAAAGGTGTTCAAGTGCGCTAATGTTTGCCCCCTCACAGATATAGAGAAAGGAAAGGAAAGGAAAGGAAAGGATGAGGACGGAGCCGGTGAAGGTGTATAAATAGTGTGTTTGTCTGCTCTGCCCTTGCTTACGGCCATACCACTCTGAACACGCCCGATCTCGTCTGATCTCGGAAGCTAAGCAGGGTCGGGCCTGGTTAGTACTTGGATGGGAGACCGCCTGGGAATACCAGGTGCTGTAAGCTTTTTTGCCCTCTCTGTGCAGAGGGCGCTGCTGCTTCTTCGGTGGAGACACAGCTTTGAACAACAGAGCAGCTAGTCTGAGAACGATGTTCAACCTTTTTGTGCTGCTTGTGTTTTGCTCACTTCTATATGTTTGCATTAAAAGTGTATATGCATTATATCACGACATGCCTTGGAAAATCCTTCAACAGTTGAGTTCGTTCCCTGCTTTTGCAGAGAAATTAAAAAGCTTACAGCACCCGGAATTCCCAGGCGGTCACCCATCCAAGTACTAACCAGGCCCGACCCTGCTTGGCTTCCGAGATCGGACGAGATCGGGCGCGTTCAGGGCGGTGTGGCCGCAAGCCAAGGTGCAGGAGACAAATGCACTATTCATACGCGTTGACACGGAGCGAAACAAGCAAAGACGCTCCGCTATTCTCTACTGACCCAGTCGGACTGATGTTTATGACAGCGCTCTGTCTTCAGCTGTGCTGCACTGGTATATCTCAGTGATTACCTGGAAAGATTGAAACGCTGGAATGCAGCCACTCTCTGAAAACACTGGCATTCCCCAAAAGGTGTTCAAGTGCGCTAATGTTTGCCCCCTCACAGATATAGAGAAAGGAAAGGAAAGGAAAGGAAAGGATGAGGACGGAGCCGGTGAAGGTGTATAAATAGTGTGTTTGTCTGCTCTGCCCTTGCTTACGGCCATACCACTCTGAACACGCCCGATCTCGTCTGATCTCGGAAGCTAAGCAGGGTCGGGCCTGGTTAGTACTTGGATGGGAGACCGCCTGGGAATACCAGGTGCTGTAAGCTTTTTTGCCCTCTCTGTGCAGAGGGCGCTGCTGCTTCTTCGGTGGAGACACAGCTTTGAACAACAGAGCAGCTAGTCTGAGAACGATGTTCAACCTTTTTGTGCTGCTTGTGTTTTGCTCACTTCTATATGTTTGCATTAAAAGTGTATATGCATTATATCACGACATGCCTTGGAAAATCCTTCAACAGTTGAGTTCGTTCCCTGCTTTTGCAGAGAAATTAAAAAGCTTACAGCACCCGGAATTCCCAGGCTGTCACCCATCCAAGTACTAACCAGGCCCGACCCTGCTTGGCTTCCGAGATCGGACGAGTTCGGGCGCCTTCAGTGCGGTGTGGCCGCAAGCCAAGGGGCAGGAGACAAATGCACTATTCATACGCGTTGACACGGAGCGAAACAAGCAAAGACGCTCCGCTACTCTCTACTGACCCAGTAGGACTGATGTTTATGACAGCGCTCTGTCTTCAGCTGTGCTGCACTGGTATATCTCAGTGATTACCTGGAAAGATTGAAACGCTGGAATGCAGCCACTCTCTGAAAACACTGGCATTCCCCAAAAGGTGTTCAAGTGCGCTAATGTTTGCCCCCTCACAGATATAGAGAAAGGAAAGGATGAGGACGGAGCCGGTGAAGGTGTATAAATAGTGTGTTTGTCTGCTCTGCCCTTGCTTACGGCCATACCACTCTGAACACGCCCGATCTCGTCTGATCTCGGAAGCTAAGCAGGGTCGGGCCTGGTTAGTACTTGGATGGGAGACCGCCTGGGAATACCAGGTGCTGTAAGCTTTTTTGCCCTCTCTGTGCAGAGGGCGCTGCTGCTTCTTCGGTGGAGACACAGCTTTGAACAACAGAGCAGCTAGTCTGAGAACGATGTTCAACCTTTTTGTGCTGCTTGTGTTTTGCTCACTTCTATATGTTTGCATTAAAAGTGTATATGCATTATATCACGACATGCCTTGGAAAATCCTTCAACAGTTGAGTTCGTTCCCTGCTTTTGCAGAGAAATTAAAAAGCTTACAGCACCCGGAATTCCCAGGCGGTCACCCATCCAAGTACTAACCAGGCCCGACCCTGCTTGGCTTCCGAGATCGGACGAGATCGGGCGCGTTGAGGGCGGTGTGGCCGCAAGCCAAGGTGCAGGAGACAAATGCACTATTCATACGCGTTGACACGGAGCGAAACAAGCAAAGACGCTCCGCTATTCTCTACTGACCCAGTCGGACTGATGTTTATGACAGCGCTCTGTCTTCAGCTGTGCTGCACTGGTATATCTCAGTGATTACCTGGAAAGATTGAAACGCTGGAATGCAGCCACTCTCTGAAAACACTGGCATTCCCCAAAAGGTGTTCAAGTGCGCTAATGTTTGCCCCCTCACAGATATAGAGAAAGGAAAGGAAAGGAAAGGAAAGGAAAGGATGAGGACGGAGCCGGTGAAGGTGTATAAATAGTGTGTTTGTCTGCTCTGCCCTTGCTTACGGCCATACCACTCTGAACACGCCCGATCTCGTCTGATCTCGGAAGCTAAGCAGGGTCGGGCCTGGTTAGTACTTGGATGGGAGACCGCCTGGGAATACCAGGTGCTGTAAGCTTTTTTGCCCTCTCTGTGCAGAGGGCGCTGCTGCTTCTTCGGTGGAGACACAGCTTTGAACAACAGAGCAGCTAGTCTGAGAACGATGTTCAACCTTTTTGTGCTGCTTGTGTTTTGCTCACTTCTATATGTTTGCATTAAAAGTGTAGATAGATAGATAGATAGATAGATAGATAGATAGATAGATAGATAGATAGATAGATAGATAGATACTTTATTTATCCTGGAGGAAATTCAAGCATCCAGTAGCAACAACAAACATTGAACATACATTGAACATACATGCAACATCAAAGAAACAGTAGAAATAAAAATGTGGAATAAAAATGTTTTGTACAACTGTAGTAAAAATGAAGAATAAAAATGTTTTGTACAACTGTAACTATTTACATAAAGTGACTGTAGAAGTATAAGTGTTTTATACATTTAATGCCTCTATGAGCTAAATGAAAAATATAAAGTGATGTTAAAAATATAAAGTGACATAGAGGTAAAGAGTATTAAGGGGACAGGGGATGGTGTACAATTAAATTAAATTGGGCCATAAAAGATGAGTGCTTTTGAGTGCATTTGGCCATTGTCTATTGTGCTTCCTGACATCACTGCGAGCTGTTGTACAGCCTGATGGCCAGGGGGACGAAAGAGTTATTGTGTCTGTTGGTGGAGCAGGATTGAGACAGCAGTCTGCCACTGAACACGCTCCTCTGCCTGCTGAAGGTGTTGTGCAGAGGGTGGTGGGTGTTGTCCAGTATGGACAGCAGTTTGTCCAGGGTCCTTCTCTCTGCCACAGTCACCAGAAAGTCCAGCTTTGTGCCCACCACTGAGCCAGCTCTCCTCACCAGTCTGTCCAGTCGGGCAGAGTCCCTCTTCTTGCTGCTTCCTCCCCAGCAAACCACAGCGTAGAAGAGGACGCTGGCCACCACGGACTGGTAAAACATCTGCAGCAGTTTTTTGCATATGTTGAAGGATCCCAGCCTTCTCAGGAAGTACAGATGGCTCTGTCCTTTCCTGTGTACAGCGTCCATGTTTGCTGTCCACTCCAACCTGTCATCCAGCTGCAGCCCCAGGTATTTGTAGGTCCTGACCACCTCCACATCGACCCCCTCGATGGACACAGCTTGGAGCTGCGGTTTCTTCCTTCTGAAGTCCACAACCATCTCCTTCGTCTTGGAGGTGTTCAGCTGTAGGCGGTTGGACCTGCACCACTCCACAAAGCCCTCAATCAGGCTCCTGTACTCCCCCTCCTGTCCATCCTTGATACAGCCCACTATTGCAGTGTCATCTGAGTATTTCTGCATGTGGGATGAGACATGAAGTCTTCCAGAGCACAGAGACCCTCCCCAGCCTCAGGCTATGGTTGAACAGTTGCTGAAGCGGCTCCCCAGTTCAGCAGAGCAGGCCTTGAGCATCCTTGGACACGCTTTGTCCGGGTCCGCTGCTTTCCTTGGGCACAGTCTCCTCAGCTCTTTGCTCACCTGCTCCTTGGTGATGGTGAAGGGGAGGGGGATTGAAATGTCCGTGGTGGTGGGGAGGGGGGGTTGAACTGTCTATGGTAGGGGTGGGGGGGAGGGTTGAACTGTCCGTGGGTGTGGCGGGTTGCGGTGCCCTGTAGTCTGAGGTGATAATGGACGTGATGGGGGTGACGGGGGTGTGAGGGGTGTGAAGTGGGCAGTCACTGGCTGTGGGAGCTGGGGTTTCAAACCTGTTAAAAAACAGGTTTAGCTGGTTAGCTCTCCCAGCATCCCCCTCTTCTGTGCTGCTGCCCTTCTTCTTGCAGCCTGTAATGGTTTTCATGCCATCCCAGACCTCCCTCATGTTGTTCCGCTGCAGCTTCTGTTCCACCTTCCTTCTGTACTCCTCCTTTGCCTCTCTCAGCTGGACCTTGACTTCTCCCTGTACGAGCTTCAGCTCGTCTCTGTCACCGTCCTTGAATACCCTCTCATTATATCATGACATGCCTTGGAAAATCCTTCAACAGTTGAGTGCGTTCCCTGCTTTTGCAGAGAAATAAAAAAGCTTACAGCACCTGGAATTCCCTAAGCAGGGTCAGGCCTGGTTAGTACTTGGATGGGAGACCGCCTGGGAATACCAGGTGCTGTAAGCTTTTTTGCCCTCTCTGTGCAGAGGGCGCTGCTGCTTCTTCGGTGGAGACACAGCTTTGAACAACAGAGCAGCTAGTCTGAGAACGATGTTCAACCTTTTTGTGCTGCTTGTGTTTTGCTCACTTCTATATGTTTGCATTAAAAGTGTATATGCATTATATCACGACATGCCTTGGAAAATCCTTCAACAGTTGAGTTCGTTCCCTGCTTTTGCAGAGAAATTAAAAAGCTTACAGCACCCGGAATTCCCAGGCGGTCACCGATCCAAGTACTAACCAGGCCCGACACTGCTTGGCTTCCGAGATCGGACGAGATGGGGCGCGTTGAGGGCGGTGTGGCCGCAAGCCAAGGTGCAGGAGACAAATGCACTATTCATACGCGTTGACACGGAGCGAAACAAGCAAAGACGCTCCGCTATTCTCTACTGACCCAGTCGGACTGATGTTTATGACAGCGCTCTGTCTTCAGCTGTGCTGCACTGGTATATCTCAGTGATTACCTGGAAAGATTGAAACGCTGGAATGCAGCCACTCTCTGAAAACACTGGCATTCCCCAAAAGGTGTTCAAGTGCGCTAATGTTTGCCCCCTCACAGATATAGAGAAAGGAAAGGAAAGGAAAGGAAAGGATGAGGACGGAGCCGGTGAAGGTGTATAAATAGTGTGTTTGTCTGCTCTGCCCTTGCTTACGGCCATACCACTCTGAACACGCCCGATCTCGTCTGATCTCGGAAGCTAAGCAGGGTCGGGCCTGGTTAGTACTTGGATGGGAGACCGCCTGGGAATACCAGGTGCTGTAAGCTTTTTTGCCCTCTCTGTGCAGAGGGCGCTGCTGCTTCTTCGGTGGAGACACAGCTTTGAACAACAGAGCAGCTAGTCTGAGAACGATGTTCAACCTTTTTGTGCTGCTTGTGTTTTGCTCACTTCTATATGTTTGCATTAAAAGTGTATATGCATTATATCACGACATGCCTTGGAAAATCCTTCAACAGTTGAGTTCGTTCCCTGCTTTTGCAGAGAAATTAAAAAGCTTACAGCACCCGGAATTCCCAGGCGGTCACCCATCCAAGTACTAACCAGGCCCGACCCTGCTTGGCTTCCGAGATCGGACGAGATCGGGCGCGTTCAGGGCGGTGTGGCCGCAAGCCAAGGTGCAGGAGACAAATGCACTATTCATACGCGTTGACACGGAGCGAAACAAGCAAAGACGCTCCGCTATTCTCTACTGACCCAGTCGGACTGATGTTTATGACAGCGCTCTGTCTTCAGCTGTGCTGCACTGGTATATCTCAGTGATTACCTGGAAAGATTGAAACGCTGGAATGCAGCCACTCTCTGAAAACACTGGCATTCCCCAAAAGGTGTTCAAGTGCGCTAATGTTTGCCCCCTCACAGATATAGAGAAAGGAAAGGAAAGGAAAGGAAAGGATGAGGACGGAGCCGGTGAAGGTGTATAAATAGTGTGTTTGTCTGCTCTGCCCTTGCTTACGGCCATACCACTCTGAACACGCCCGATCTCGTCTGATCTCGGAAGCTAAGCAGGGTCGGGCCTGGTTAGTACTTGGATGGGAGACCGCCTGGGAATACCAGGTGCTGTAAGCTTTTTTGCCCTCTCTGTGCAGAGGGCGCTGCTGCTTCTTCGGTGGAGACACAGCTTTGAACAACAGAGCAGCTAGTCTGAGAACGATGTTCAACCTTTTTGTGCTGCTTGTGTTTTGCTCACTTCTATATGTTTGCATTAAAAGTGTAGATAGATAGATAGATAGATAGATAGATAGATAGATAGATAGATAGATAGATAGATAGATAGATAGATAGATACTTTATTTATCCTGGAGGAAATTCAAGCATCCAGTAGCAACAACAAACATTGAACATACATTGAACATACATGCAACATCAAAGAAACAGTAGAAATAAAAATGTGGAATAAAAATGTTTTGTACAACTGTAGTAAAAATGAAGAATAAAAATGTTTTGTACAACTGTAACTATTTACATAAAGTGACTGTAGAAGTATAAGTGTTTTATACATTTAATGCCTCTATGAGCTAAATGAAAAATATAAAGTGATGTTAAAAATATAAAGTGACATAGAGGTAAAGAGTATTAAGGGGACAGGGGATGGTGTACAATTAAATTAAATTGGGCCATAAAAGATGAGTGCTTTTGAGTGCATTTGGCCATTGTCTATTGTGCTTCCTGACATCACTGCGAGCTGTTGTACAGCCTGATGGCCAGGGGGACGAAAGAGTTATTGTGTCTGTTGGTGGAGCAGGATTGAGACAGCAGTCTGCCACTGAACACGCTCCTCTGCCTGCTGAAGGTGTTGTGCAGAGGGTGGTGGGTGTTGTCCAGTATGGACAGCAGTTTGTCCAGGGTCCTTCTCTCTGCCACAGTCACCAGAAAGTCCAGCTTTGTGCCCACCACTGAGCCAGCTCTCCTCACCAGTCTGTCCAGTCGGGCAGAGTCCCTCTTCTTGCTGCTTCCTCCCCAGCAAACCACAGCGTAGAAGAGGACGCTGGCCACCACGGACTGGTAAAACATCTGCAGCAGTTTTTTGCATATGTTGAAGGATCCCAGCCTTCTCAGGAAGTACAGATGGCTCTGTCCTTTCCTGTGTACAGCGTCCATGTTTGCTGTCCACTCCAACCTGTCATCCAGCTGCAGCCCCAGGTATTTGTAGGTCCTGACCACCTCCACATCGACCCCCTCGATGGACACAGCTTGGAGCTGCGGTTTCTTCCTTCTGAAGTCCACAACCATCTCCTTCGTCTTGGAGGTGTTCAGCTGTAGGCGGTTGGACCTGCACCACTCCACAAAGCCCTCAATCAGGCTCCTGTACTCCCCCTCCTGTCCATCCTTGATACAGCCCACTATTGCAGTGTCATCTGAGTATTTCTGCATGTGGGATGAGACATGAAGTCTTCCAGAGCACAGAGACCCTCCCCAGCCTCAGGCTATGGTTGAACAGTTGCTGAAGCGGCTCCCCAGTTCAGCAGAGCAGGCCTTGAGCATCCTTGGACACGCTTTGTCCGGGTCCGCTGCTTTCCTTGGGCACAGTCTCCTCAGCTCTTTGCTCACCTGCTCCTTGGTGATGGTGAAGGGGAGGGGGATTGAAATGTCCGTGGTGGTGGGGAGGGGGGGTTGAACTGTCTATGGTAGGGGTGGGGGGGAGGGTTGAACTGTCCGTGGGTGTGGCGGGTTGCGGTGCCCTGTAGTCTGAGGTGATAATGGACGTGATGGGGGTGACGGGGGTGTGAGGGGTGTGAAGTGGGCAGTCACTGGCTGTGGGAGCTGGGGTTTCAAACCTGTTAAAAAACAGGTTTAGCTGGTTAGCTCTCCCAGCATCCCCCTCTTCTGTGCTGCTGCCCTTCTTCTTGCAGCCTGTAATGGTTTTCATGCCATCCCAGACCTCCCTCATGTTGTTCCGCTGCAGCTTCTGTTCCACCTTCCTTCTGTACTCCTCCTTTGCCTCTCTCAGCTGGACCTTGACTTCTCCCTGTACGAGCTTCAGCTCGTCTCTGTCACCGTCCTTGAATACCCTCTCATTATATCATGACATGCCTTGGAAAATCCTTCAACAGTTGAGTGCGTTCCCTGCTTTTGCAGAGAAATAAAAAAGCTTACAGCACCTGGAATTCCCTAAGCAGGGTCAGGCCTGGTTAGTACTTGGATGGGAGACCGCCTGGGAATACCAGGTGCTGTAAGCTTTTTTGCCCTCTCTGTGCAGAGGGCGCTGCTGCTTCTTCGGTGGAGACACAGCTTTGAACAACAGAGCAGCTAGTCTGAGAACGATGTTCAACCTTTTTGTGCTGCTTGTGTTTTGCTCACTTCTATATGTTTGCATTAAAAGTGTATATGCATTATATCACGACATGCCTTGGAAAATCCTTCAACAGTTGAGTTCGTTCCCTGCTTTTGCAGAGAAATTAAAAAGCTTACAGCACCCGGAATTCCCAGGCGGTCACCCATCCAAGTACTAACCAGGCCCGACCCTGCTTGGCTTCCGAGATCGGACGAGTTCGGGCGCCTTCAGTGCGGTGTGGCCGCAAGCCAAGGGGCAGGAGACAAATGCACTATTCATACGCGTTGACACGGAGCGAAACAAGCAAAGACGCTCCGCTATTCTCTACTGACCCAGTCGGACTGATGTTTATGACAGCGCTCTGTCTTCAGCTGTGCTGCACTGGTATATCTCAGTGATTACCTGGAAAGATTGAAACGCTGGAATGCAGCCACTCTCTGAAAACACTGGCATTCCCCAAAAGGTGTTCAAGTGCGCTAATGTTTGCCCCCTCACAGATATAGAGAAAGGAAAGGAAAGGAAAGGAAAGGATGAGGACGGAGCCGGTGAAGGTGTATAAATAGTGTGTTTGTCTGCTCTGCCCTTGCTTACGGCCATACCACTCTGAACACGCCCGATCTCGTCTGATCTCGGAAGCTAAGCAGGGTCGGGCCTGGTTAGTACTTGGATGGGAGACCGCCTGGGAATACCAGGTGCTGTAAGCTTTTTTGCCCTCTCTGTGCAGAGGGCGCTGCTGCTTCTTCGGTGGAGACACAGCTTTGAACAACAGAGCAGCTAGTCTGAGAACGATGTTCAACCTTTTTGTGCTGCTTGTGTTTTGCTCACTTCTATATGTTTGCATTAAAAGTGTATATGCATTATATCACGACATGCCTTGGAAAATCCTTCAACAGTTGAGTTCGTTCCCTGCTTTTGCAGAGAAATTAAAAAGCTTACAGCACCCGGAATTCCCAGGCGGTCACCCATCCAAGTACTAACCAGGCCCGACCCTGCTTGGCTTCCGAGATCGGACGAGATCGGGCGCGTTCAGGGCGGTGTGGCCGCAAGCCAAGGTGCAGGAGACAAATGCACTATTCATACGCGTTGACACGGAGCGAAACAAGCAAAGACGCTCCGCTATTCTCTACTGACCCAGTCGGACTGATGTTTATGACAGCGCTCTGTCTTCAGCTGTGCTGCACTGGTATATCTCAGTGATTACCTGGAAAGATTGAAACGCTGGAATGCAGCCACTCTCTGAAAACACTGGCATTCCCCAAAAGGTGTTCAAGTGCGCTAATGTTTGCCCCCTCACAGATATAGAGAAAGGAAAGGAAAGGAAAGGAAAGGATGAGGACGGAGCCGGTGAAGGTGTATAAATAGTGTGTTTGTCTGCTCTGCCCTTGCTTACGGCCATACCACTCTGAACACGCCCGATCTCGTCTGATCTCGGAAGCTAAGCAGGGTCGGGCCTGGTTAGTACTTGGATGGGAGACCGCCTGGGAATACCAGGTGCTGTAAGCTTTTTTGCCCTCTCTGTGCAGAGGGCGCTGCTGCTTCTTCGGTGGAGACACAGCTTTGAACAACAGAGCAGCTAGTCTGAGAACGATGTTCAACCTTTTTGTGCTGCTTGTGTTTTGCTCACTTCTATATGTTTGCATTAAAAGTGTATATGCATTATATCACGACATGCCTTGGAAAATCCTTCAACAGTTGAGTTCGTTCCCTGCTTTTGCAGAGAAATTAAAAAGCTTACAGCACCCGGAATTCCCAGGCGGTCACCCATCCAAGTACTAACCAGGCCCGACCCTGCTTGGCTTCCGAGATCGGACGAGATCGGGCGCGTTCAGGGCGGTGTGGCCGCAAGCCAAGGTGCAGGAGACAAATGCACTATTCATACGCGTTGACACGGAGCGAAACAAGCAAAGACGCTCCGCTATTCTCTACTGACCCAGTCGGACTGATGTTTATGACAGCGCTCTGTCTTCAGCTGTGCTGCACTGGTATATCTCAGTGATTACCTGGAAAGATTGAAACGCTGGAATGCAGCCACTCTCTGAAAACACTGGCATTCCCCAAAAGGTGTTCAAGTGCGCTAATGTTTGCCCCCTCACAGATATAGAGAAAGGAAAGGAAAGGAAAGGAAAGGATGAGGACGGAGCCGGTGAAGGTGTATAAATAGTGTGTTTGTCTGCTCTGCCCTTGCTTACGGCCATACCACTCTGAACACGCCCGATCTCGTCTGATCTCGGAAGCTAAGCAGGGTCGGGCCTGGTTAGTACTTGGATGGGAGACCGCCTGGGAATACCAGGTGCTGTAAGCTTTTTTGCCCTCTCTGTGCAGAGGGCGCTGCTGCTTCTTCGGTGGAGACACAGCTTTGAACAACAGAGCAGCTAGTCTGAGAACGATGTTCAACCTTTTTGTGCTGCTTGTGTTTTGCTCACTTCTATATGTTTGCATTAAAAGTGTAGATAGATAGATAGATAGATAGATAGATAGATAGATAGATAGATAGATAGATAGATAGATAGATAGATACTTTATTTATCCTGGAGGAAATTCAAGCATCCAGTAGCAACAACAAACATTGAACATACATTGAACATACATGCAACATCAAAGAAACAGTAGAAATAAAAATGTGGAATAAAAATGTTTTGTACAACTGTAGTAAAAATGAAGAATAAAAATGTTTTGTACAACTGTAACTATTTACATAAAGTGACTGTAGAAGTATAAGTGTTTTATACATTTAATGCCTCTATGAGCTAAATGAAAAATATAAAGTGATGTTAAAAATATAAAGTGACATAGAGGTAAAGAGTATTAAGGGGACAGGGGATGGTGTACAATTAAATTAAATTGGGCCATAAAAGATGAGTGCTTTTGAGTGCATTTGGCCATTGTCTATTGTGCTTCCTGACATCACTGCGAGCTGTTGTACAGCCTGATGGCCAGGGGGACGAAAGAGTTATTGTGTCTGTTGGTGGAGCAGGATTGAGACAGCAGTCTGCCACTGAACACGCTCCTCTGCCTGCTGAAGGTGTTGTGCAGAGGGTGGTGGGTGTTGTCCAGTATGGACAGCAGTTTGTCCAGGGTCCTTCTCTCTGCCACAGTCACCAGAAAGTCCAGCTTTGTGCCCACCACTGAGCCAGCTCTCCTCACCAGTCTGTCCAGTCGGGCAGAGTCCCTCTTCTTGCTGCTTCCTCCCCAGCAAACCACAGCGTAGAAGAGGACGCTGGCCACCACGGACTGGTAAAACATCTGCAGCAGTTTTTTGCATATGTTGAAGGATCCCAGCCTTCTCAGGAAGTACAGATGGCTCTGTCCTTTCCTGTGTACAGCGTCCATGTTTGCTGTCCACTCCAACCTGTCATCCAGCTGCAGCCCCAGGTATTTGTAGGTCCTGACCACCTCCACATCGACCCCCTCGATGGACACAGCTTGGAGCTGCGGTTTCTTCCTTCTGAAGTCCACAACCATCTCCTTCGTCTTGGAGGTGTTCAGCTGTAGGCGGTTGGACCTGCACCACTCCACAAAGCCCTCAATCAGGCTCCTGTACTCCCCCTCCTGTCCATCCTTGATACAGCCCACTATTGCAGTGTCATCTGAGTATTTCTGCATGTGGGATGAGACATGAAGTCTTCCAGAGCACAGAGACCCTCCCCAGCCTCAGGCTATGGTTGAACAGTTGCTGAAGCGGCTCCCCAGTTCAGCAGAGCAGGCCTTGAGCATCCTTGGACACGCTTTGTCCGGGTCCGCTGCTTTCCTTGGGCACAGTCTCCTCAGCTCTTTGCTCACCTGCTCCTTGGTGATGGTGAAGGGGAGGGGGATTGAAATGTCCGTGGTGGTGGGGAGGGGGGGTTGAACTGTCTATGGTAGGGGTGGGGGGGAGGGTTGAACTGTCCGTGGGTGTGGCGGGTTGCGGTGCCCTGTAGTCTGAGGTGATAATGGACGTGATGGGGGTGACGGGGGTGTGAGGGGTGTGAAGTGGGCAGTCACTGGCTGTGGGAGCTGGGGTTTCAAACCTGTTAAAAAACAGGTTTAGCTGGTTAGCTCTCCCAGCATCCCCCTCTTCTGTGCTGCTGCCCTTCTTCTTGCAGCCTGTAATGGTTTTCATGCCATCCCAGACCTCCCTCATGTTGTTCCGCTGCAGCTTCTGTTCCACCTTCCTTCTGTACTCCTCCTTTGCCTCTCTCAGCTGGACCTTGACTTCTCCCTGTACGAGCTTCAGCTCGTCTCTGTCACCGTCCTTGAATACCCTCTCATTATATCATGACATGCCTTGGAAAATCCTTCAACAGTTGAGTGCGTTCCCTGCTTTTGCAGAGAAATAAAAAAGCTTACAGCACCTGGAATTCCCTAAGCAGGGTCAGGCCTGGTTAGTACTTGGATGGGAGACCGCCTGGGAATACCAGGTGCTGTAAGCTTTTTTGCCCTCTCTGTGCAGAGGGCGCTGCTGCTTCTTCGGTGGAGACACAGCTTTGAACAACAGAGCAGCTAGTCTGAGAACGATGTTCAACCTTTTTGTGCTGCTTGTGTTTTGCTCACTTCTATATGTTTGCATTAAAAGTGTATATGCATTATATCACGACATGCCTTGGAAAATCCTTCAACAGTTGAGTTCGTTCCCTGCTTTTGCAGAGAAATTAAAAAGCTTACAGCACCCGGAATTCCCAGGCGGTCACCCATCCAAGTACTAACCAGGCCCGACACTGCTTGGCTTCCGAGATCGGACGAGATCGGGCGCGTTCAGGGCGGTGTGGCCGCAAGCCAAGGTGCAGGAGACAAATGCACTATTCATACGCGTTGACACGGAGCGAAACAAGCAAAGACGCTCCGCTATTCTCTACTGACCCAGTCGGACTGATGTTTATGACAGCGCTCTGTCTTCAGCTGTGCTGCACTGGTATATCTCAGTGATTACCTGGAAAGATTGAAACGCTGGAATGCAGCCACTCTCTGAAAACACTGGCATTCCCCAAAAGGTGTTCAAGTGCGCTAATGTTTGCCCCCTCACAGATATAGAGAAAGGAAAGGAAAGGAAAGGAAAGGATGAGGACGGAGCCGGTGAAGGTGTATAAATAGTGTGTTTGTCTGCTCTGCCCTTGCTTACGGCCATACCACTCTGAACACGCCCGATCTCGTCTGATCTCGGAAGCTAAGCAGGGTCGGGCCTGGTTAGTACTTGGATGGGAGACCGCCTGGGAATACCAGGTGCTGTAAGCTTTTTTGCCCTCTCTGTGCAGAGGGCGCTGCTGCTTCTTCGGTGGAGACACAGCTTTGAACAACAGAGCAGCTAGTCTGAGAACGATGTTCAACCTTTTTGTGCTGCTTGTGTTTTGCTCACTTCTATATGTTTGCATTAAAAGTGTATATGCATTATATCACGACATGCCTTGGAAAATCCTTCAACAGTTGAGTTCGTTCCCTGCTTTTGCAGAGAAATTAAAAAGCTTACAGCACCCGGAATTCCCAGGCGGTCACCCATCCAAGTACTAACCAGGCCCGACCCTGCTTGGCTTCCGAGATCGGACGAGATCGGGCGCGTTCAGGGCGGTGTGGCCGCAAGCCAAGGTGCAGGAGACAAATGCACTATTCATACGCGTTGACACGGAGCGAAACAAGCAAAGACGCTCCGCTATTCTCTACTGACCCAGTCGGACTGATGTTTATGACAGCGCTCTGTCTTCAGCTGTGCTGCACTGGTATATCTCAGTGATTACCTGGAAAGATTGAAACGCTGGAATGCAGCCACTCTCTGAAAACACTGGCATTCCCCAAAAGGTGTTCAAGTGCGCTAATGTTTGCCCCCTCACAGATATAGAGAAAGGAAAGGAAAGGAAAGGAAAGGATGAGGACGGAGCCGGTGAAGGTGTATAAATAGTGTGTTTGTCTGCTCTGCCCTTGCTTACGGCCATACCACTCTGAACACGCCCGATCTCGTCTGATCTCGGAAGCTAAGCAGGGTCGGGCCTGGTTAGTACTTGGATGGGAGACCGCCTGGGAATACCAGGTGCTGTAAGCTTTTTTGCCCTCTCTGTGCAGAGGGCGCTGCTGCTTCTTCGGTGGAGACACAGCTTTGAACAACAGAGCAGCTAGTCTGAGAACGATGTTCAACCTTTTTGTGCTGCTTGTGTTTTGCTCACTTCTATATGTTTGCATTAAAAGTGTATATGCATTATATCACGACATGCCTTGGAAAATCCTTCAACAGTTGAGTTCGTTCCCTGCTTTTGCAGAGAAATTAAAAAGCTTACAGCACCCGGAATTCCCAGGCGGTCACCCATCCAAGTACTAACCAGGCCCGACCCTGCTTGGCTTCCGAGATCGGACGAGATCGGGCGCGTTCAGGGCGGTGTGGCCGCAAGCCAAGGTGCAGGAGACAAATGCACTATTCATACGCGTTGACACGGAGCGAAACAAGCAAAGACGCTCCGCTATTCTCTACTGACCCAGTCGGACTGATGTTTATGACAGCGCTCTGTCTTCAGCTGTGCTGCACTGGTATATCTCAGTGATTACCTGGAAAGATTGAAACGCTGGAATGCAGCCACTCTCTGAAAACACTGGCATTCCCCAAAAGGTGTTCAAGTGCGCTAATGTTTGCCCCCTCACAGATATAGAGAAAGGAAAGGAAAGGAAAGGAAAGGATGAGGACGGAGCCGGTGAAGGTGTATAAATAGTGTGTTTGTCTGCTCTGCCCTTGCTTACGGCCATACCACTCTGAACACGCCCGATCTCGTCTGATCTCGGAAGCTAAGCAGGGTCGGGCCTGGTTAGTACTTGGATGGGAGACCGCCTGGGAATACCAGGTGCTGTAAGCTTTTTTGCCCTCTCTGTGCAGAGGGCGCTGCTGCTTCTTCGGTGGAGACACAGCTTTGAACAACAGAGCAGCTAGTCTGAGAACGATGTTCAACCTTTTTGTGCTGCTTGTGTTTTGCTCACTTCTATATGTTTGCATTAAAAGTGTATATGCATTATATCACGACATGCCTTGGAAAATCCTTCAACAGTTGAGTTCGTTCCCTGCTTTTGCAGAGAAATTAAAAAGCTTACAGCACCCGGAATTCCCAGGCGGTCACCCATCCAAGTACTAACCAGGCCCGACCCTGCTTGGCTTCCGAGATCGGACGAGATCGGGCGCGTTCAGGGCGGTGTGGCCGCAAGCCAAGGTGCAGGAGACAAATGCACTATTCATACGCGTTGACACGGAGCGAAACAAGCAAAGACGCTCCGCTATTCTCTACTGACCCAGTCGGACTGATGTTTATGACAGCGCTCTGTCTTCAGCTGTGCTGCACTGGTATATCTCAGTGATTACCTGGAAAGATTGAAACGCTGGAATGCAGCCACTCTCTGAAAACACTGGCATTCCCCAAAAGGTGTTCAAGTGCGCTAATGTTTGCCCCCTCACAGATATAGAGAAAGGAAAGGAAAGGAAAGGAAAGGATGAGGACGGAGCCGGTGAAGGTGTATAAATAGTGTGTTTGTCTGCTCTGCCCTTGCTTACGGCCATACCACTCTGAACACGCCCGATCTCGTCTGATCTCGGAAGCTAAGCAGGGTCGGGCCTGGTTAGTACTTGGATGGGAGACCGCCTGGGAATACCAGGTGCTGTAAGCTTTTTTGCCCTCTCTGTGCAGAGGGCGCTGCTGCTTCTTCGGTGGAGACACAGCTTTGAACAACAGAGCAGCTAGTCTGAGAACGATGTTCAACCTTTTTGTGCTGCTTGTGTTTTGCTCACTTCTATATGTTTGCATTAAAAGTGTAGATAGATAGATAGATAGATAGATAGATAGATAGATAGATAGATAGATAGATAGATAGATAGATAGATACTTTATTTATCCTGGAGGAAATTCAAGCATCCAGTAGCAACAACAAACATTGAACATACATTGAACATACATGCAACATCAAAGAAACAGTAGAAATAAAAATGTGGAATAAAAATGTTTTGTACAACTGTAGTAAAAATGAAGAATAAAAATGTTTTGTACAACTGTAACTATTTACATAAAGTGACTGTAGAAGTATAAGTGTTTTATACATTTAATGCCTCTATGAGCTAAATGAAAAATATAAAGTGATGTTAAAAATATAAAGTGACATAGAGGTAAAGAGTATTAAGGGGACAGGGGATGGTGTACAATTAAATTAAATTGGGCCATAAAAGATGAGTGCTTTTGAGTGCATTTGGCCATTGTCTATTGTGCTTCCTGACATCACTGCGAGCTGTTGTACAGCCTGATGGCCAGGGGGACGAAAGAGTTATTGTGTCTGTTGGTGGAGCAGGATTGAGACAGCAGTCTGCCACTGAACACGCTCCTCTGCCTGCTGAAGGTGTTGTGCAGAGGGTGGTGGGTGTTGTCCAGTATGGACAGCAGTTTGTCCAGGGTCCTTCTCTCTGCCACAGTCACCAGAAAGTCCAGCTTTGTGCCCACCACTGAGCCAGCTCTCCTCACCAGTCTGTCCAGTCGGGCAGAGTCCCTCTTCTTGCTGCTTCCTCCCCAGCAAACCACAGCGTAGAAGAGGACGCTGGCCACCACGGACTGGTAAAACATCTGCAGCAGTTTTTTGCATATGTTGAAGGATCCCAGCCTTCTCAGGAAGTACAGATGGCTCTGTCCTTTCCTGTGTACAGCGTCCATGTTTGCTGTCCACTCCAACCTGTCATCCAGCTGCAGCCCCAGGTATTTGTAGGTCCTGACCACCTCCACATCGACCCCCTCGATGGACACAGCTTGGAGCTGCGGTTTCTTCCTTCTGAAGTCCACAACCATCTCCTTCGTCTTGGAGGTGTTCAGCTGTAGGCGGTTGGACCTGCACCACTCCACAAAGCCCTCAATCAGGCTCCTGTACTCCCCCTCCTGTCCATCCTTGATACAGCCCACTATTGCAGTGTCATCTGAGTATTTCTGCATGTGGGATGAGACATGAAGTCTTCCAGAGCACAGAGACCCTCCCCAGCCTCAGGCTATGGTTGAACAGTTGCTGAAGCGGCTCCCCAGTTCAGCAGAGCAGGCCTTGAGCATCCTTGGACACGCTTTGTCCGGGTCCGCTGCTTTCCTTGGGCACAGTCTCCTCAGCTCTTTGCTCACCTGCTCCTTGGTGATGGTGAAGGGGAGGGGGATTGAAATGTCCGTGGTGGTGGGGAGGGGGGGTTGAACTGTCTATGGTAGGGGTGGGGGGGAGGGTTGAACTGTCCGTGGGTGTGGCGGGTTGCGGTGCCCTGTAGTCTGAGGTGATAATGGACGTGATGGGGGTGACGGGGGTGTGAGGGGTGTGAAGTGGGCAGTCACTGGCTGTGGGAGCTGGGGTTTCAAACCTGTTAAAAAACAGGTTTAGCTGGTTAGCTCTCCCAGCATCCCCCTCTTCTGTGCTGCTGCCCTTCTTCTTGCAGCCTGTAATGGTTTTCATGCCATCCCAGACCTCCCTCATGTTGTTCCGCTGCAGCTTCTGTTCCACCTTCCTTCTGTACTCCTCCTTTGCCTCTCTCAGCTGGACCTTGACTTCTCCCTGTACGAGCTTCAGCTCGTCTCTGTCACCGTCCTTGAATACCCTCTCATTATATCATGACATGCCTTGGAAAATCCTTCAACAGTTGAGTGCGTTCCCTGCTTTTGCAGAGAAATAAAAAAGCTTACAGCACCTGGAATTCCCTAAGCAGGGTCAGGCCTGGTTAGTACTTGGATGGGAGACCGCCTGGGAATACCAGGTGCTGTAAGCTTTTTTGCCCTCTCTGTGCAGAGGGCGCTGCTGCTTCTTCGGTGGAGACACAGCTTTGAACAACAGAGCAGCTAGTCTGAGAACGATGTTCAACCTTTTTGTGCTGCTTGTGTTTTGCTCACTTCTATATGTTTGCATTAAAAGTGTATATGCATTATATCACGACATGCCTTGGAAAATCCTTCAACAGTTGAGTTCGTTCCCTGCTTTTGCAGAGAAATTAAAAAGCTTACAGCACCCGGAATTCCCAGGCGGTCACCCATCCAAGTACTAACCAGGCCCGACACTGCTTGGCTTCCGAGATCGGACGAGATCGGGCGCGTTCAGGGCGGTGTGGCCGCAAGCCAAGGTGCAGGAGACAAATGCACTATTCATACGCGTTGACACGGAGCGAAACAAGCAAAGACGCTCCGCTATTCTCTACTGACCCAGTCGGACTGATGTTTATGACAGCGCTCTGTCTTCAGCTGTGCTGCACTGGTATATCTCAGTGATTACCTGGAAAGATTGAAACGCTGGAATGCAGCCACTCTCTGAAAACACTGGCATTCCCCAAAAGGTGTTCAAGTGCGCTAATGTTTGCCCCCTCACAGATATAGAGAAAGGAAAGGAAAGGAAAGGAAAGGATGAGGACGGAGCCGGTGAAGGTGTATAAATAGTGTGTTTGTCTGCTCTGCCCTTGCTTACGGCCATACCACTCTGAACACGCCCGATCTCGTCTGATCTCGGAAGCTAAGCAGGGTCGGGCCTGGTTAGTACTTGGATGGGAGACCGCCTGGGAATACCAGGTGCTGTAAGCTTTTTTGCCCTCTCTGTGCAGAGGGCGCTGCTGCTTCTTCGGTGGAGACACAGCTTTGAACAACAGAGCAGCTAGTCTGAGAACGATGTTCAACCTTTTTGTGCTGCTTGTGTTTTGCTCACTTCTATATGTTTGCATTAAAAGTGTATATGCATTATATCACGACATGCCTTGGAAAATCCTTCAACAGTTGAGTTCGTTCCCTGCTTTTGCAGAGAAATTAAAAAGCTTACAGCACCCGGAATTCCCAGGCGGTCACCCATCCAAGTACTAACCAGGCCCGACCCTGCTTGGCTTCCGAGATCGGACGAGATCGGGCGCGTTCAGGGCGGTGTGGCCGCAAGCCAAGGTGCAGGAGACAAATGCACTATTCATACGCGTTGACACGGAGCGAAACAAGCAAAGACGCTCCGCTATTCTCTACTGACCCAGTCGGACTGATGTTTATGACAGCGCTCTGTCTTCAGCTGTGCTGCACTGGTATATCTCAGTGATTACCTGGAAAGATTGAAACGCTGGAATGCAGCCACTCTCTGAAAACACTGGCATTCCCCAAAAGGTGTTCAAGTGCGCTAATGTTTGCCCCCTCACAGATATAGAGAAAGGAAAGGAAAGGAAAGGAAAGGATGAGGACGGAGCCGGTGAAGGTGTATAAATAGTGTGTTTGTCTGCTCTGCCCTTGCTTACGGCCATACCACTCTGAACACGCCCGATCTCGTCTGATCTCGGAAGCTAAGCAGGGTCGGGCCTGGTTAGTACTTGGATGGGAGACCGCCTGGGAATACCAGGTGCTGTAAGCTTTTTTGCCCTCTCTGTGCAGAGGGCGCTGCTGCTTCTTCGGTGGAGACACAGCTTTGAACAACAGAGCAGCTAGTCTGAGAACGATGTTCAACCTTTTTGTGCTGCTTGTGTTTTGCTCACTTCTATATGTTTGCATTAAAAGTGTATATGCATTATATCACGACATGCCTTGGAAAATCCTTCAACAGTTGAGTTCGTTCCCTGCTTTTGCAGAGAAATTAAAAAGCTTACAGCACCCGGAATTCCCAGGCGGTCACCCATCCAAGTACTAACCAGGCCCGACCCTGCTTGGCTTCCGAGATCGGACGAGATCGGGCGCGTTCAGGGCGGTGTGGCCGCAAGCCAAGGTGCAGGAGACAAATGCACTATTCATACGCGTTGACACGGAGCGAAACAAGCAAAGACGCTCCGCTATTCTCTACTGACCCAGTCGGACTGATGTTTATGACAGCGCTCTGTCTTCAGCTGTGCTGCACTGGTATATCTCAGTGATTACCTGGAAAGATTGAAACGCTGGAATGCAGCCACTCTCTGAAAACACTGGCATTCCCCAAAAGGTGTTCAAGTGCGCTAATGTTTGCCCCCTCACAGATATAGAGAAAGGAAAGGAAAGGAAAGGAAAGGATGAGGACGGAGCCGGTGAAGGTGTATAAATAGTGTGTTTGTCTGCTCTGCCCTTGCTTACGGCCATACCACTCTGAACACGCCCGATCTCGTCTGATCTCGGAAGCTAAGCAGGGTCGGGCCTGGTTAGTACTTGGATGGGAGACCGCCTGGGAATACCAGGTGCTGTAAGCTTTTTTGCCCTCTCTGTGCAGAGGGCGCTGCTGCTTCTTCGGTGGAGACACAGCTTTGAACAACAGAGCAGCTAGTCTGAGAACGATGTTCAACCTTTTTGTGCTGCTTGTGTTTTGCTCACTTCTATATGTTTGCATTAAAAGTGTAGATAGATAGATAGATAGATAGATAGATAGATAGATAGATAGATAGATAGATAGATAGATAGATAGATACTTTATTTATCCTGGAGGAAATTCAAGCATCCAGTAGCAACAACAAACATTGAACATACATTGAACATACATGCAACATCAAAGAAACAGTAGAAATAAAAATGTGGAATAAAAATGTTTTGTACAACTGTAGTAAAAATGAAGAATAAAAATGTTTTGTACAACTGTAACTATTTACATAAAGTGACTGTAGAAGTATAAGTGTTTTATACATTTAATGCCTCTATGAGCTAAATGAAAAATATAAAGTGATGTTAAAAATATAAAGTGACATAGAGGTAAAGAGTATTAAGGGGACAGGGGATGGTGTACAATTAAATTAAATTGGGCCATAAAAGATGAGTGCTTTTGAGTGCATTTGGCCATTGTCTATTGTGCTTCCTGACATCACTGCGAGCTGTTGTACAGCCTGATGGCCAGGGGGACGAAAGAGTTATTGTGTCTGTTGGTGGAGCAGGATTGAGACAGCAGTCTGCCACTGAACACGCTCCTCTGCCTGCTGAAGGTGTTGTGCAGAGGGTGGTGGGTGTTGTCCAGTATGGACAGCAGTTTGTCCAGGGTCCTTCTCTCTGCCACAGTCACCAGAAAGTCCAGCTTTGTGCCCACCACTGAGCCAGCTCTCCTCACCAGTCTGTCCAGTCGGGCAGAGTCCCTCTTCTTGCTGCTTCCTCCCCAGCAAACCACAGCGTAGAAGAGGACGCTGGCCACCACGGACTGGTAAAACATCTGCAGCAGTTTTTTGCATATGTTGAAGGATCCCAGCCTTCTCAGGAAGTACAGATGGCTCTGTCCTTTCCTGTGTACAGCGTCCATGTTTGCTGTCCACTCCAACCTGTCATCCAGCTGCAGCCCCAGGTATTTGTAGGTCCTGACCACCTCCACATCGACCCCCTCGATGGACACAGCTTGGAGCTGCGGTTTCTTCCTTCTGAAGTCCACAACCATCTCCTTCGTCTTGGAGGTGTTCAGCTGTAGGCGGTTGGACCTGCACCACTCCACAAAGCCCTCAATCAGGCTCCTGTACTCCCCCTCCTGTCCATCCTTGATACAGCCCACTATTGCAGTGTCATCTGAGTATTTCTGCATGTGGGATGAGACATGAAGTCTTCCAGAGCACAGAGACCCTCCCCAGCCTCAGGCTATGGTTGAACAGTTGCTGAAGCGGCTCCCCAGTTCAGCAGAGCAGGCCTTGAGCATCCTTGGACACGCTTTGTCCGGGTCCGCTGCTTTCCTTGGGCACAGTCTCCTCAGCTCTTTGCTCACCTGCTCCTTGGTGATGGTGAAGGGGAGGGGGATTGAAATGTCCGTGGTGGTGGGGAGGGGGGGTTGAACTGTCTATGGTAGGGGTGGGGGGGAGGGTTGAACTGTCCGTGGGTGTGGCGGGTTGCGGTGCCCTGTAGTCTGAGGTGATAATGGACGTGATGGGGGTGACGGGGGTGTGAGGGGTGTGAAGTGGGCAGTCACTGGCTGTGGGAGCTGGGGTTTCAAACCTGTTAAAAAACAGGTTTAGCTGGTTAGCTCTCCCAGCATCCCCCTCTTCTGTGCTGCTGCCCTTCTTCTTGCAGCCTGTAATGGTTTTCATGCCATCCCAGACCTCCCTCATGTTGTTCCGCTGCAGCTTCTGTTCCACCTTCCTTCTGTACTCCTCCTTTGCCTCTCTCAGCTGGACCTTGACTTCTCCCTGTACGAGCTTCAGCTCGTCTCTGTCACCGTCCTTGAATACCCTCTCATTATATCATGACATGCCTTGGAAAATCCTTCAACAGTTGAGTGCGTTCCCTGCTTTTGCAGAGAAATAAAAAAGCTTACAGCACCTGGAATTCCCTAAGCAGGGTCAGGCCTGGTTAGTACTTGGATGGGAGACCGCCTGGGAATACCAGGTGCTGTAAGCTTTTTTGCCCTCTCTGTGCAGAGGGCGCTGCTGCTTCTTCGGTGGAGACACAGCTTTGAACAACAGAGCAGCTAGTCTGAGAACGATGTTCAACCTTTTTGTGCTGCTTGTGTTTTGCTCACTTCTATATGTTTGCATTAAAAGTGTATATGCATTATATCACGACATGCCTTGGAAAATCCTTCAACAGTTGAGTTCGTTCCCTGCTTTTGCAGAGAAATTAAAAAGCTTACAGCACCCGGAATTCCCAGGCGGTCACCCATCCAAGTACTAACCAGGCCCGACACTGCTTGGCTTCCGAGATCGGACGAGATCGGGCGCGTTCAGGGCGGTGTGGCCGCAAGCCAAGGTGCAGGAGACAAATGCACTATTCATACGCGTTGACACGGAGCGAAACAAGCAAAGACGCTCCGCTATTCTCTACTGACCCAGTCGGACTGATGTTTATGACAGCGCTCTGTCTTCAGCTGTGCTGCACTGGTATATCTCAGTGATTACCTGGAAAGATTGAAACGCTGGAATGCAGCCACTCTCTGAAAACACTGGCATTCCCCAAAAGGTGTTCAAGTGCGCTAATGTTTGCCCCCTCACAGATATAGAGAAAGGAAAGGAAAGGAAAGGAAAGGATGAGGACGGAGCCGGTGAAGGTGTATAAATAGTGTGTTTGTCTGCTCTGCCCTTGCTTACGGCCATACCACTCTGAACACGCCCGATCTCGTCTGATCTCGGAAGCTAAGCAGGGTCGGGCCTGGTTAGTACTTGGATGGGAGACCGCCTGGGAATACCAGGTGCTGTAAGCTTTTTTGCCCTCTCTGTGCAGAGGGCGCTGCTGCTTCTTCGGTGGAGACACAGCTTTGAACAACAGAGCAGCTAGTCTGAGAACGATGTTCAACCTTTTTGTGCTGCTTGTGTTTTGCTCACTTCTATATGTTTGCATTAAAAGTGTAGATAGATAGATAGATAGATAGATAGATAGATAGATAGATAGATAGATAGATAGATAGATAGATAGATACTTTATTTATCCTGGAGGAAATTCAAGCATCCAGTAGCAACAACAAACATTGAACATACATTGAACATACATGCAACATCAAAGAAACAGTAGAAATAAAAATGTGGAATAAAAATGTTTTGTACAACTGTAGTAAAAATGAAGAATAAAAATGTTTTGTACAACTGTAACTATTTACATAAAGTGACTGTAGAAGTATAAGTGTTTTATACATTTAATGCCTCTATGAGCTAAATGAAAAATATAAAGTGATGTTAAAAATATAAAGTGACATAGAGGTAAAGAGTATTAAGGGGACAGGGGATGGTGTACAATTAAATTAAATTGGGCCATAAAAGATGAGTGCTTTTGAGTGCATTTGGCCATTGTCTATTGTGCTTCCTGACATCACTGCGAGCTGTTGTACAGCCTGATGGCCAGGGGGACGAAAGAGTTATTGTGTCTGTTGGTGGAGCAGGATTGAGACAGCAGTCTGCCACTGAACACGCTCCTCTGCCTGCTGAAGGTGTTGTGCAGAGGGTGGTGGGTGTTGTCCAGTATGGACAGCAGTTTGTCCAGGGTCCTTCTCTCTGCCACAGTCACCAGAAAGTCCAGCTTTGTGCCCACCACTGAGCCAGCTCTCCTCACCAGTCTGTCCAGTCGGGCAGAGTCCCTCTTCTTGCTGCTTCCTCCCCAGCAAACCACAGCGTAGAAGAGGACGCTGGCCACCACGGACTGGTAAAACATCTGCAGCAGTTTTTTGCATATGTTGAAGGATCCCAGCCTTCTCAGGAAGTACAGATGGCTCTGTCCTTTCCTGTGTACAGCGTCCATGTTTGCTGTCCACTCCAACCTGTCATCCAGCTGCAGCCCCAGGTATTTGTAGGTCCTGACCACCTCCACATCGACCCCCTCGATGGACACAGCTTGGAGCTGCGGTTTCTTCCTTCTGAAGTCCACAACCATCTCCTTCGTCTTGGAGGTGTTCAGCTGTAGGCGGTTGGACCTGCACCACTCCACAAAGCCCTCAATCAGGCTCCTGTACTCCCCCTCCTGTCCATCCTTGATACAGCCCACTATTGCAGTGTCATCTGAGTATTTCTGCATGTGGGATGAGACATGAAGTCTTCCAGAGCACAGAGACCCTCCCCAGCCTCAGGCTATGGTTGAACAGTTGCTGAAGCGGCTCCCCAGTTCAGCAGAGCAGGCCTTGAGCATCCTTGGACACGCTTTGTCCGGGTCCGCTGCTTTCCTTGGGCACAGTCTCCTCAGCTCTTTGCTCACCTGCTCCTTGGTGATGGTGAAGGGGAGGGGGATTGAAATGTCCGTGGTGGTGGGGAGGGGGGGTTGAACTGTCTATGGTAGGGGTGGGGGGGAGGGTTGAACTGTCCGTGGGTGTGGCGGGTTGCGGTGCCCTGTAGTCTGAGGTGATAATGGACGTGATGGGGGTGACGGGGGTGTGAGGGGTGTGAAGTGGGCAGTCACTGGCTGTGGGAGCTGGGGTTTCAAACCTGTTAAAAAACAGGTTTAGCTGGTTAGCTCTCCCAGCATCCCCCTCTTCTGTGCTGCTGCCCTTCTTCTTGCAGCCTGTAATGGTTTTCATGCCATCCCAGACCTCCCTCATGTTGTTCCGCTGCAGCTTCTGTTCCACCTTCCTTCTGTACTCCTCCTTTGCCTCTCTCAGCTGGACCTTGACTTCTCCCTGTACGAGCTTCAGCTCGTCTCTGTCACCGTCCTTGAATACCCTCTCATTATATCATGACATGCCTTGGAAAATCCTTCAACAGTTGAGTGCGTTCCCTGCTTTTGCAGAGAAATAAAAAAGCTTACAGCACCTGGAATTCCCTAAGCAGGGTCAGGCCTGGTTAGTACTTGGATGGGAGACCGCCTGGGAATACCAGGTGCTGTAAGCTTTTTTGCCCTCTCTGTGCAGAGGGCGCTGCTGCTTCTTCGGTGGAGACACAGCTTTGAACAACAGAGCAGCTAGTCTGAGAACGATGTTCAACCTTTTTGTGCTGCTTGTGTTTTGCTCACTTCTATATGTTTGCATTAAAAGTGTATATGCATTATATCACGACATGCCTTGGAAAATCCTTCAACAGTTGAGTTCGTTCCCTGCTTTTGCAGAGAAATTAAAAAGCTTACAGCACCCGGAATTCCCAGGCGGTCACCCATCCAAGTACTAACCAGGCCCGACACTGCTTGGCTTCCGAGATCGGACGAGATCGGGCGCGTTCAGGGCGGTGTGGCCGCAAGCCAAGGTGCAGGAGACAAATGCACTATTCATACGCGTTGACACGGAGCGAAACAAGCAAAGACGCTCCGCTATTCTCTACTGACCCAGTCGGACTGATGTTTATGACAGCGCTCTGTCTTCAGCTGTGCTGCACTGGTATATCTCAGTGATTACCTGGAAAGATTGAAACGCTGGAATGCAGCCACTCTCTGAAAACACTGGCATTCCCCAAAAGGTGTTCAAGTGCGCTAATGTTTGCCCCCTCACAGATATAGAGAAAGGAAAGGAAAGGAAAGGAAAGGATGAGGACGGAGCCGGTGAAGGTGTATAAATAGTGTGTTTGTCTGCTCTGCCCTTGCTTACGGCCATACCACTCTGAACACGCCCGATCTCGTCTGATCTCGGAAGCTAAGCAGGGTCGGGCCTGGTTAGTACTTGGATGGGAGACCGCCTGGGAATACCAGGTGCTGTAAGCTTTTTTGCCCTCTCTGTGCAGAGGGCGCTGCTGCTTCTTCGGTGGAGACACAGCTTTGAACAACAGAGCAGCTAGTCTGAGAACGATGTTCAACCTTTTTGTGCTGCTTGTGTTTTGCTCACTTCTATATGTTTGCATTAAAAGTGTATATGCATTATATCACGACATGCCTTGGAAAATCCTTCAACAGTTGAGTTCGTTCCCTGCTTTTGCAGAGAAATTAAAAAGCTTACAGCACCCGGAATTCCCAGGCGGTCACCCATCCAAGTACTAACCAGGCCCGACACTGCTTGGCTTCCGAGATCGGACGAGATCGGGCGCGTTCAGGGCGGTGTGGCCGCAAGCCAAGGTGCAGGAGACAAATGCACTATTCATACGCGTTGACACGGAGCGAAACAAGCAAAGACGCTCCGCTATTCTCTACTGACCCAGTCGGACTGATGTTTATGACAGCGCTCTGTCTTCAGCTGTGCTGCACTGGTATATCTCAGTGATTACCTGGAAAGATTGAAACGCTGGAATGCAGCCACTCTCTGAAAACACTGGCATTCCCCAAAAGGTGTTCAAGTGCGCTAATGTTTGCCCCCTCACAGATATAGAGAAAGGAAAGGAAAGGAAAGGAAAGGATGAGGACGGAGCCGGTGAAGGTGTATAAATAGTGTGTTTGTCTGCTCTGCCCTTGCTTACGGCCATACCACTCTGAACACGCCCGATCTCGTCTGATCTCGGAAGCTAAGCAGGGTCGGGCCTGGTTAGTACTTGGATGGGAGACCGCCTGGGAATACCAGGTGCTGTAAGCTTTTTTGCCCTCTCTGTGCAGAGGGCGCTGCTGCTTCTTCGGTGGAGACACAGCTTTGAACAACAGAGCAGCTAGTCTGAGAACGATGTTCAACCTTTTTGTGCTGCTTGTGTTTTGCTCACTTCTATATGTTTGCATTAAAAGTGTATATGCATTATATCACGACATGCCTTGGAAAATCCTTCAACAGTTGAGTTCGTTCCCTGCTTTTGCAGAGAAATTAAAAAGCTTACAGCACCCGGAATTCCCAGGCGGTCACCCATCCAAGTACTAACCAGGCCCGACCCTGCTTGGCTTCCGAGATCGGACGAGATCGGGCGCGTTCAGGGCGGTGTGGCCGCAAGCCAAGGTGCAGGAGACAAATGCACTATTCATACGCGTTGACACGGAGCGAAACAAGCAAAGACGCTCCGCTATTCTCTACTGACCCAGTCGGACTGATGTTTATGACAGCGCTCTGTCTTCAGCTGTGCTGCACTGGTATATCTCAGTGATTACCTGGAAAGATTGAAACGCTGGAATGCAGCCACTCTCTGAAAACACTGGCATTCCCCAAAAGGTGTTCAAGTGCGCTAATGTTTGCCCCCTCACAGATATAGAGAAAGGAAAGGAAAGGAAAGGAAAGGATGAGGACGGAGCCGGTGAAGGTGTATAAATAGTGTGTTTGTCTGCTCTGCCCTTGCTTACGGCCATACCACTCTGAACACGCCCGATCTCGTCTGATCTCGGAAGCTAAGCAGGGTCGGGCCTGGTTAGTACTTGGATGGGAGACCGCCTGGGAATACCAGGTGCTGTAAGCTTTTTTGCCCTCTCTGTGCAGAGGGCGCTGCTGCTTCTTCGGTGGAGACACAGCTTTGAACAACAGAGCAGCTAGTCTGAGAACGATGTTCAACCTTTTTGTGCTGCTTGTGTTTTGCTCACTTCTATATGTTTGCATTAAAAGTGTAGATAGATAGATAGATAGATAGATAGATAGATAGATAGATAGATAGATAGATAGATAGATAGATAGATAGATAGATACTTTATTTATCCTGGAGGAAATTCAAGCATCCAGTAGCAACAACAAACATTGAACATACATTGAACATACATGCAACATCAAAGAAACAGTAGAAATAAAAATGTGGAATAAAAATGTTTTGTACAACTGTAGTAAAAATGAAGAATAAAAATGTTTTGTACAACTGTAACTATTTACATAAAGTGACTGTAGAAGTATAAGTGTTTTATACATTTAATGCCTCTATGAGCTAAATGAAAAATATAAAGTGATGTTAAAAATATAAAGTGACATAGAGGTAAAGAGTATTAAGGGGACAGGGGATGGTGTACAATTAAATTAAATTGGGCCATAAAAGATGAGTGCTTTTGAGTGCATTTGGCCATTGTCTATTGTGCTTCCTGACATCACTGCGAGCTGTTGTACAGCCTGATGGCCAGGGGGACGAAAGAGTTATTGTGTCTGTTGGTGGAGCAGGATTGAGACAGCAGTCTGCCACTGAACACGCTCCTCTGCCTGCTGAAGGTGTTGTGCAGAGGGTGGTGGGTGTTGTCCAGTATGGACAGCAGTTTGTCCAGGGTCCTTCTCTCTGCCACAGTCACCAGAAAGTCCAGCTTTGTGCCCACCACTGAGCCAGCTCTCCTCACCAGTCTGTCCAGTCGGGCAGAGTCCCTCTTCTTGCTGCTTCCTCCCCAGCAAACCACAGCGTAGAAGAGGACGCTGGCCACCACGGACTGGTAAAACATCTGCAGCAGTTTTTTGCATATGTTGAAGGATCCCAGCCTTCTCAGGAAGTACAGATGGCTCTGTCCTTTCCTGTGTACAGCGTCCATGTTTGCTGTCCACTCCAACCTGTCATCCAGCTGCAGCCCCAGGTATTTGTAGGTCCTGACCACCTCCACATCGACCCCCTCGATGGACACAGCTTGGAGCTGCGGTTTCTTCCTTCTGAAGTCCACAACCATCTCCTTCGTCTTGGAGGTGTTCAGCTGTAGGCGGTTGGACCTGCACCACTCCACAAAGCCCTCAATCAGGCTCCTGTACTCCCCCTCCTGTCCATCCTTGATACAGCCCACTATTGCAGTGTCATCTGAGTATTTCTGCATGTGGGATGAGACATGAAGTCTTCCAGAGCACAGAGACCCTCCCCAGCCTCAGGCTATGGTTGAACAGTTGCTGAAGCGGCTCCCCAGTTCAGCAGAGCAGGCCTTGAGCATCCTTGGACACGCTTTGTCCGGGTCCGCTGCTTTCCTTGGGCACAGTCTCCTCAGCTCTTTGCTCACCTGCTCCTTGGTGATGGTGAAGGGGAGGGGGATTGAAATGTCCGTGGTGGTGGGGAGGGGGGGTTGAACTGTCTATGGTAGGGGTGGGGGGGAGGGTTGAACTGTCCGTGGGTGTGGCGGGTTGCGGTGCCCTGTAGTCTGAGGTGATAATGGACGTGATGGGGGTGACGGGGGTGTGAGGGGTGTGAAGTGGGCAGTCACTGGCTGTGGGAGCTGGGGTTTCAAACCTGTTAAAAAACAGGTTTAGCTGGTTAGCTCTCCCAGCATCCCCCTCTTCTGTGCTGCTGCCCTTCTTCTTGCAGCCTGTAATGGTTTTCATGCCATCCCAGACCTCCCTCATGTTGTTCCGCTGCAGCTTCTGTTCCACCTTCCTTCTGTACTCCTCCTTTGCCTCTCTCAGCTGGACCTTGACTTCTCCCTGTACGAGCTTCAGCTCGTCTCTGTCACCGTCCTTGAATACCCTCTCATTATATCATGACATGCCTTGGAAAATCCTTCAACAGTTGAGTGCGTTCCCTGCTTTTGCAGAGAAATAAAAAAGCTTACAGCACCTGGAATTCCCTAAGCAGGGTCAGGCCTGGTTAGTACTTGGATGGGAGACCGCCTGGGAATACCAGGTGCTGTAAGCTTTTTTGCCCTCTCTGTGCAGAGGGCGCTGCTGCTTCTTCGGTGGAGACACAGCTTTGAACAACAGAGCAGCTAGTCTGAGAACGATGTTCAACCTTTTTGTGCTGCTTGTGTTTTGCTCACTTCTATATGTTTGCATTAAAAGTGTATATGCATTATATCACGACATGCCTTGGAAAATCCTTCAACAGTTGAGTTCGTTCCCTGCTTTTGCAGAGAAATTAAAAAGCTTACAGCACCCGGAATTCCCAGGCGGTCACCCATCCAAGTACTAACCAGGCCCGACACTGCTTGGCTTCCGAGATCGGACGAGATCGGGCGCGTTGAGGGCGGTGTGGCCGCAAGCCAAGGTGCAGGAGACAAATGCACTATTCATACGCGTTGACACGGAGCGAAACAAGCAAAGACGCTCCGCTATTCTCTACTGACCCAGTCGGACTGATGTTTATGACAGCGCTCTGTCTTCAGCTGTGCTGCACTGGTATATCTCAGTGATTACCTGGAAAGATTGAAACGCTGGAATGCAGCCACTCTCTGAAAACACTGGCATTCCCCAAAAGGTGTTCAAGTGCGCTAATGTTTGCCCCCTCACAGATATAGAGAAAGGAAAGGAAAGGAAAGGAAAGGATGAGGACGGAGCCGGTGAAGGTGTATAAATAGTGTGTTTGTCTGCTCTGCCCTTGCTTACGGCCATACCACTCTGAACACGCCCGATCTCGTCTGATCTCGGAAGCTAAGCAGGGTCGGGCCTGGTTAGTACTTGGATGGGAGACCGCCTGGGAATACCAGGTGCTGTAAGCTTTTTTGCCCTCTCTGTGCAGAGGGCGCTGCTGCTTCTTCGGTGGAGACACAGCTTTGAACAACAGAGCAGCTAGTCTGAGAACGATGTTCAACCTTTTTGTGCTGCTTGTGTTTTGCTCACTTCTATATGTTTGCATTAAAAGTGTATATGCATTATATCACGACATGCCTTGGAAAATCCTTCAACAGTTGAGTTCGTTCCCTGCTTTTGCAGAGAAATTAAAAAGCTTACAGCACCCGGAATTCCCAGGCGGTCACCCATCCAAGTACTAACCAGGCCCGACCCTGCTTGGCTTCCGAGATCGGACGAGATCGGGCGCGTTCAGGGCGGTGTGGCCGCAAGCCAAGGTGCAGGAGACAAATGCACTATTCATACGCGTTGACACGGAGCGAAACAAGCAAAGACGCTCCGCTATTCTCTACTGACCCAGTCGGACTGATGTTTATGACAGCGCTCTGTCTTCAGCTGTGCTGCACTGGTATATCTCAGTGATTACCTGGAAAGATTGAAACGCTGGAATGCAGCCACTCTCTGAAAACACTGGCATTCCCCAAAAGGTGTTCAAGTGCGCTAATGTTTGCCCCCTCACAGATATAGAGAAAGGAAAGGAAAGGAAAGGAAAGGATGAGGACGGAGCCGGTGAAGGTGTATAAATAGTGTGTTTGTCTGCTCTGCCCTTGCTTACGGCCATACCACTCTGAACACGCCCGATCTCGTCTGATCTCGGAAGCTAAGCAGGGTCGGGCCTGGTTAGTACTTGGATGGGAGACCGCCTGGGAATACCAGGTGCTGTAAGCTTTTTTGCCCTCTCTGTGCAGAGGGCGCTGCTGCTTCTTCGGTGGAGACACAGCTTTGAACAACAGAGCAGCTAGTCTGAGAACGATGTTCAACCTTTTTGTGCTGCTTGTGTTTTGCTCACTTCTATATGTTTGCATTAAAAGTGTATATGCATTATATCACGACATGCCTTGGAAAATCCTTCAACAGTTGAGTTCGTTCCCTGCTTTTGCAGAGAAATTAAAAAGCTTACAGCACCCGGAATTCCCAGGCGGTCACCCATCCAAGTACTAACCAGGCCCGACCCTGCTTGGCTTCCGAGATCGGACGAGATCGGGCGCGTTCAGGGCGGTGTGGCCGCAAGCCAAGGTGCAGGAGACAAATGCACTATTCATACGCGTTGACACGGAGCGAAACAAGCAAAGACGCTCCGCTATTCTCTACTGACCCAGTCGGACTGATGTTTATGACAGCGCTCTGTCTTCAGCTGTGCTGCACTGGTATATCTCAGTGATTACCTGGAAAGATTGAAACGCTGGAATGCAGCCACTCTCTGAAAACACTGGCATTCCCCAAAAGGTGTTCAAGTGCGCTAATGTTTGCCCCCTCACAGATATAGAGAAAGGAAAGGAAAGGAAAGGAAAGGATGAGGACGGAGCCGGTGAAGGTGTATAAATAGTGTGTTTGTCTGCTCTGCCCTTGCTTACGGCCATACCACTCTGAACACGCCCGATCTCGTCTGATCTCGGAAGCTAAGCAGGGTCGGGCCTGGTTAGTACTTGGATGGGAGACCGCCTGGGAATACCAGGTGCTGTAAGCTTTTTTGCCCTCTCTGTGCAGAGGGCGCTGCTGCTTCTTCGGTGGAGACACAGCTTTGAACAACAGAGCAGCTAGTCTGAGAACGATGTTCAACCTTTTTGTGCTGCTTGTGTTTTGCTCACTTCTATATGTTTGCATTAAAAGTGTAGATAGATAGATAGATAGATAGATAGATAGATAGATAGATAGATAGATAGATAGATAGATAGATACTTTATTTATCCTGGAGGAAATTCAAGCATCCAGTAGCAACAACAAACATTGAACATACATTGAACATACATGCAACATCAAAGAAACAGTAGAAATAAAAATGTGGAATAAAAATGTTTTGTACAACTGTAGTAAAAATGAAGAATAAAAATGTTTTGTACAACTGTAACTATTTACATAAAGTGACTGTAGAAGTATAAGTGTTTTATACATTTAATGCCTCTATGAGCTAAATGAAAAATATAAAGTGATGTTAAAAATATAAAGTGACATAGAGGTAAAGAGTATTAAGGGGACAGGGGATGGTGTACAATTAAATTAAATTGGGCCATAAAAGATGAGTGCTTTTGAGTGCATTTGGCCATTGTCTATTGTGCTTCCTGACATCACTGCGAGCTGTTGTACAGCCTGATGGCCAGGGGGACGAAAGAGTTATTGTGTCTGTTGGTGGAGCAGGATTGAGACAGCAGTCTGCCACTGAACACGCTCCTCTGCCTGCTGAAGGTGTTGTGCAGAGGGTGGTGGGTGTTGTCCAGTATGGACAGCAGTTTGTCCAGGGTCCTTCTCTCTGCCACAGTCACCAGAAAGTCCAGCTTTGTGCCCACCACTGAGCCAGCTCTCCTCACCAGTCTGTCCAGTCGGGCAGAGTCCCTCTTCTTGCTGCTTCCTCCCCAGCAAACCACAGCGTAGAAGAGGACGCTGGCCACCACGGACTGGTAAAACATCTGCAGCAGTTTTTTGCATATGTTGAAGGATCCCAGCCTTCTCAGGAAGTACAGATGGCTCTGTCCTTTCCTGTGTACAGCGTCCATGTTTGCTGTCCACTCCAACCTGTCATCCAGCTGCAGCCCCAGGTATTTGTAGGTCCTGACCACCTCCACATCGACCCCCTCGATGGACACAGCTTGGAGCTGCGGTTTCTTCCTTCTGAAGTCCACAACCATCTCCTTCGTCTTGGAGGTGTTCAGCTGTAGGCGGTTGGACCTGCACCACTCCACAAAGCCCTCAATCAGGCTCCTGTACTCCCCCTCCTGTCCATCCTTGATACAGCCCACTATTGCAGTGTCATCTGAGTATTTCTGCATGTGGGATGAGACATGAAGTCTTCCAGAGCACAGAGACCCTCCCCAGCCTCAGGCTATGGTTGAACAGTTGCTGAAGCGGCTCCCCAGTTCAGCAGAGCAGGCCTTGAGCATCCTTGGACACGCTTTGTCCGGGTCCGCTGCTTTCCTTGGGCACAGTCTCCTCAGCTCTTTGCTCACCTGCTCCTTGGTGATGGTGAAGGGGAGGGGGATTGAAATGTCCGTGGTGGTGGGGAGGGGGGGTTGAACTGTCTATGGTAGGGGTGGGGGGGAGGGTTGAACTGTCCGTGGGTGTGGCGGGTTGCGGTGCCCTGTAGTCTGAGGTGATAATGGACGTGATGGGGGTGACGGGGGTGTGAGGGGTGTGAAGTGGGCAGTCACTGGCTGTGGGAGCTGGGGTTTCAAACCTGTTAAAAAACAGGTTTAGCTGGTTAGCTCTCCCAGCATCCCCCTCTTCTGTGCTGCTGCCCTTCTTCTTGCAGCCTGTAATGGTTTTCATGCCATCCCAGACCTCCCTCATGTTGTTCCGCTGCAGCTTCTGTTCCACCTTCCTTCTGTACTCCTCCTTTGCCTCTCTCAGCTGGACCTTGACTTCTCCCTGTACGAGCTTCAGCTCGTCTCTGTCACCGTCCTTGAATACCCTCTCATTATATCATGACATGCCTTGGAAAATCCTTCAACAGTTGAGTGCGTTCCCTGCTTTTGCAGAGAAATAAAAAAGCTTACAGCACCTGGAATTCCCTAAGCAGGGTCAGGCCTGGTTAGTACTTGGATGGGAGACCGCCTGGGAATACCAGGTGCTGTAAGCTTTTTTGCCCTCTCTGTGCAGAGGGCGCTGCTGCTTCTTCGGTGGAGACACAGCTTTGAACAACAGAGCAGCTAGTCTGAGAACGATGTTCAACCTTTTTGTGCTGCTTGTGTTTTGCTCACTTCTATATGTTTGCATTAAAAGTGTATATGCATTATATCACGACATGCCTTGGAAAATCCTTCAACAGTTGAGTTCGTTCCCTGCTTTTGCAGAGAAATTAAAAAGCTTACAGCACCCGGAATTCCCAGGCGGTCACCCATCCAAGTACTAACCAGGCCCGACACTGCTTGGCTTCCGAGATCGGACGAGATCGGGCGCGTTCAGGGCGGTGTGGCCGCAAGCCAAGGTGCAGGAGACAAATGCACTATTCATACGCGTTGACACGGAGCGAAACAAGCAAAGACGCTCCGCTATTCTCTACTGACCCAGTCGGACTGATGTTTATGACAGCGCTCTGTCTTCAGCTGTGCTGCACTGGTATATCTCAGTGATTACCTGGAAAGATTGAAACGCTGGAATGCAGCCACTCTCTGAAAACACTGGCATTCCCCAAAAGGTGTTCAAGTGCGCTAATGTTTGCCCCCTCACAGATATAGAGAAAGGAAAGGAAAGGAAAGGAAAGGATGAGGACGGAGCCGGTGAAGGTGTATAAATAGTGTGTTTGTCTGCTCTGCCCTTGCTTACGGCCATACCACTCTGAACACGCCCGATCTCGTCTGATCTCGGAAGCTAAGCAGGGTCGGGCCTGGTTAGTACTTGGATGGGAGACCGCCTGGGAATACCAGGTGCTGTAAGCTTTTTTGCCCTCTCTGTGCAGAGGGCGCTGCTGCTTCTTCGGTGGAGACACAGCTTTGAACAACAGAGCAGCTAGTCTGAGAACGATGTTCAACCTTTTTGTGCTGCTTGTGTTTTGCTCACTTCTATATGTTTGCATTAAAAGTGTAGATAGATAGATAGATAGATAGATAGATAGATAGATAGATAGATAGATAGATAGATAGATAGATACTTTATTTATCCTGGAGGAAATTCAAGCATCCAGTAGCAACAACAAACATTGAACATACATTGAACATACATGCAACATCAAAGAAACAGTAGAAATAAAAATGTGGAATAAAAATGTTTTGTACAACTGTAGTAAAAATGAAGAATAAAAATGTTTTGTACAACTGTAACTATTTACATAAAGTGACTGTAGAAGTATAAGTGTTTTATACATTTAATGCCTCTATGAGCTAAATGAAAAATATAAAGTGATGTTAAAAATATAAAGTGACATAGAGGTAAAGAGTATTAAGGGGACAGGGGATGGTGTACAATTAAATTAAATTGGGCCATAAAAGATGAGTGCTTTTGAGTGCATTTGGCCATTGTCTATTGTGCTTCCTGACATCACTGCGAGCTGTTGTACAGCCTGATGGCCAGGGGGACGAAAGAGTTATTGTGTCTGTTGGTGGAGCAGGATTGAGACAGCAGTCTGCCACTGAACACGCTCCTCTGCCTGCTGAAGGTGTTGTGCAGAGGGTGGTGGGTGTTGTCCAGTATGGACAGCAGTTTGTCCAGGGTCCTTCTCTCTGCCACAGTCACCAGAAAGTCCAGCTTTGTGCCCACCACTGAGCCAGCTCTCCTCACCAGTCTGTCCAGTCGGGCAGAGTCCCTCTTCTTGCTGCTTCCTCCCCAGCAAACCACAGCGTAGAAGAGGACGCTGGCCACCACGGACTGGTAAAACATCTGCAGCAGTTTTTTGCATATGTTGAAGGATCCCAGCCTTCTCAGGAAGTACAGATGGCTCTGTCCTTTCCTGTGTACAGCGTCCATGTTTGCTGTCCACTCCAACCTGTCATCCAGCTGCAGCCCCAGGTATTTGTAGGTCCTGACCACCTCCACATCGACCCCCTCGATGGACACAGCTTGGAGCTGCGGTTTCTTCCTTCTGAAGTCCACAACCATCTCCTTCGTCTTGGAGGTGTTCAGCTGTAGGCGGTTGGACCTGCACCACTCCACAAAGCCCTCAATCAGGCTCCTGTACTCCCCCTCCTGTCCATCCTTGATACAGCCCACTATTGCAGTGTCATCTGAGTATTTCTGCATGTGGGATGAGACATGAAGTCTTCCAGAGCACAGAGACCCTCCCCAGCCTCAGGCTATGGTTGAACAGTTGCTGAAGCGGCTCCCCAGTTCAGCAGAGCAGGCCTTGAGCATCCTTGGACACGCTTTGTCCGGGTCCGCTGCTTTCCTTGGGCACAGTCTCCTCAGCTCTTTGCTCACCTGCTCCTTGGTGATGGTGAAGGGGAGGGGGATTGAAATGTCCGTGGTGGTGGGGAGGGGGGGTTGAACTGTCTATGGTAGGGGTGGGGGGGAGGGTTGAACTGTCCGTGGGTGTGGCGGGTTGCGGTGCCCTGTAGTCTGAGGTGATAATGGACGTGATGGGGGTGACGGGGGTGTGAGGGGTGTGAAGTGGGCAGTCACTGGCTGTGGGAGCTGGGGTTTCAAACCTGTTAAAAAACAGGTTTAGCTGGTTAGCTCTCCCAGCATCCCCCTCTTCTGTGCTGCTGCCCTTCTTCTTGCAGCCTGTAATGGTTTTCATGCCATCCCAGACCTCCCTCATGTTGTTCCGCTGCAGCTTCTGTTCCACCTTCCTTCTGTACTCCTCCTTTGCCTCTCTCAGCTGGACCTTGACTTCTCCCTGTACGAGCTTCAGCTCGTCTCTGTCACCGTCCTTGAATACCCTCTCATTATATCATGACATGCCTTGGAAAATCCTTCAACAGTTGAGTGCGTTCCCTGCTTTTGCAGAGAAATAAAAAAGCTTACAGCACCTGGAATTCCCTAAGCAGGGTCAGGCCTGGTTAGTACTTGGATGGGAGACCGCCTGGGAATACCAGGTGCTGTAAGCTTTTTTGCCCTCTCTGTGCAGAGGGCGCTGCTGCTTCTTCGGTGGAGACACAGCTTTGAACAACAGAGCAGCTAGTCTGAGAACGATGTTCAACCTTTTTGTGCTGCTTGTGTTTTGCTCACTTCTATATGTTTGCATTAAAAGTGTATATGCATTATATCACGACATGCCTTGGAAAATCCTTCAACAGTTGAGTTTGTTCCCTGCTTTTGCAGAGAAATTAAAAAGCTTACAGCACCCGGAATTCCCAGGCGGTCACCCATCCAAGTACTAACCAGGCCCGACACTGCTTGGCTTCCGAGATCGGACGAGATCGGGCGCATTCAGGGCGGTGTGGCCGCAAGCCAAGGTGCAGGAGACAAATGCACTATTCATACGCGTTGACACGGAGCGAAACAAGCAAAGACGCTCCGCTATTCTCTACTGACCCAGTCGGACTGATGTTTATGACAGCGCTCTGTCTTCAGCTGTGCTGCACTGGTATATCTCAGTGATTACCTGGAAAGATTGAAACGCTGGAATGCAGCCACTCTCTGAAAACACTGGCATTCCCCAAAAGGTGTTCAAGTGCGCTAATGTTTGCCCCCTCACAGATATAGAGAAAGGAAAGGAAAGGAAAGGAAAGGATGAGGACGGAGCCGGTGAAGGTGTATAAATAGTGTGTTTGTCTGCTCTGCCCTTGCTTACGGCCATACCACTCTGAACACGCCCGATCTCGTCTGATCTCGGAAGCTAAGCAGGGTCGGGCCTGGTTAGTACTTGGATGGGAGACCGCCTGGGAATACCAGGTGCTGTAAGCTTTTTTGCCCTCTCTGTGCAGAGGGCGCTGCTGCTTCTTCGGTGGAGACACAGCTTTGAACAACAGAGCAGCTAGTCTGAGAACGATGTTCAACCTTTTTGTGCTGCTTGTGTTTTGCTCACTTCTATATGTTTGCATTAAAAGTGTATATGCATTATATCACGACATGCCTTGGAAAATCCTTCAACAGTTGAGTTCGTTCCCTGCTTTTGCAGAGAAATTAAAAAGCTTACAGCACCCGGAATTCCCAGGCGGTCACCCATCCAAGTACTAACCAGGCCCGACACTGCTTGGCTTCCGAGATCGGACGAGATCGGGCGCGTTCAGGGCGGTGTGGCCGCAAGCCAAGGTGCAGGAGACAAATGCACTATTCATACGCGTTGACACGGAGCGAAACAAGCAAAGACGCTCCGCTATTCTCTACTGACCCAGTCGGACTGATGTTTATGACAGCGCTCTGTCTTCAGCTGTGCTGCACTGGTATATCTCAGTGATTACCTGGAAAGATTGAAACGCTGGAATGCAGCCACTCTCTGAAAACACTGGCATTCCCCAAAAGGTGTTCAAGTGCGCTAATGTTTGCCCCCTCACAGATATAGAGAAAGGAAAGGAAAGGAAAGGAAAGGATGAGGACGGAGCCGGTGAAGGTGTATAAATAGTGTGTTTGTCTGCTCTGCCCTTGCTTACGGCCATACCACTCTGAACACGCCCGATCTCGTCTGATCTCGGAAGCTAAGCAGGGTCGGGCCTGGTTAGTACTTGGATGGGAGACCGCCTGGGAATACCAGGTGCTGTAAGCTTTTTTGCCCTCTCTGTGCAGAGGGCGCTGCTGCTTCTTCGGTGGAGACACAGCTTTGAACAACAGAGCAGCTAGTCTGAGAACGATGTTCAACCTTTTTGTGCTGCTTGTGTTTTGCTCACTTCTATATGTTTGCATTAAAAGTGTAGATAGATAGATAGATAGATAGATAGATAGATAGATAGATAGATAGATAGATAGATAGATAGATAGATAGATAGATACTTTATTTATCCTGGAGGAAATTCAAGCATCCAGTAGCAACAACAAACATTGAACATACATTGAACATACATGCAACATCAAAGAAACAGTAGAAATAAAAATGTGGAATAAAAATGTTTTGTACAACTGTAGTAAAAATGAAGAATAAAAATGTTTTGTACAACTGTAACTATTTACATAAAGTGACTGTAGAAGTATAAGTGTTTTATACATTTAATGCCTCTATGAGCTAAATGAAAAATATAAAGTGATGTTAAAAATATAAAGTGACATAGAGGTAAAGAGTATTAAGGGGACAGGGGATGGTGTACAATTAAATTAAATTGGGCCATAAAAGATGAGTGCTTTTGAGTGCATTTGGCCATTGTCTATTGTGCTTCCTGACATCACTGCGAGCTGTTGTACAGCCTGATGGCCAGGGGGACGAAAGAGTTATTGTGTCTGTTGGTGGAGCAGGATTGAGACAGCAGTCTGCCACTGAACACGCTCCTCTGCCTGCTGAAGGTGTTGTGCAGAGGGTGGTGGGTGTTGTCCAGTATGGACAGCAGTTTGTCCAGGGTCCTTCTCTCTGCCACAGTCACCAGAAAGTCCAGCTTTGTGCCCACCACTGAGCCAGCTCTCCTCACCAGTCTGTCCAGTCGGGCAGAGTCCCTCTTCTTGCTGCTTCCTCCCCAGCAAACCACAGCGTAGAAGAGGACGCTGGCCACCACGGACTGGTAAAACATCTGCAGCAGTTTTTTGCATATGTTGAAGGATCCCAGCCTTCTCAGGAAGTACAGATGGCTCTGTCCTTTCCTGTGTACAGCGTCCATGTTTGCTGTCCACTCCAACCTGTCATCCAGCTGCAGCCCCAGGTATTTGTAGGTCCTGACCACCTCCACATCGACCCCCTCGATGGACACAGCTTGGAGCTGCGGTTTCTTCCTTCTGAAGTCCACAACCATCTCCTTCGTCTTGGAGGTGTTCAGCTGTAGGCGGTTGGACCTGCACCACTCCACAAAGCCCTCAATCAGGCTCCTGTACTCCCCCTCCTGTCCATCCTTGATACAGCCCACTATTGCAGTGTCATCTGAGTATTTCTGCATGTGGGATGAGACATGAAGTCTTCCAGAGCACAGAGACCCTCCCCAGCCTCAGGCTATGGTTGAACAGTTGCTGAAGCGGCTCCCCAGTTCAGCAGAGCAGGCCTTGAGCATCCTTGGACACGCTTTGTCCGGGTCCGCTGCTTTCCTTGGGCACAGTCTCCTCAGCTCTTTGCTCACCTGCTCCTTGGTGATGGTGAAGGGGAGGGGGATTGAAATGTCCGTGGTGGTGGGGAGGGGGGGTTGAACTGTCTATGGTAGGGGTGGGGGGGAGGGTTGAACTGTCCGTGGGTGTGGCGGGTTGCGGTGCCCTGTAGTCTGAGGTGATAATGGACGTGATGGGGGTGACGGGGGTGTGAGGGGTGTGAAGTGGGCAGTCACTGGCTGTGGGAGCTGGGGTTTCAAACCTGTTAAAAAACAGGTTTAGCTGGTTAGCTCTCCCAGCATCCCCCTCTTCTGTGCTGCTGCCCTTCTTCTTGCAGCCTGTAATGGTTTTCATGCCATCCCAGACCTCCCTCATGTTGTTCCGCTGCAGCTTCTGTTCCACCTTCCTTCTGTACTCCTCCTTTGCCTCTCTCAGCTGGACCTTGACTTCTCCCTGTACGAGCTTCAGCTCGTCTCTGTCACCGTCCTTGAATACCCTCTCATTATATCATGACATGCCTTGGAAAATCCTTCAACAGTTGAGTGCGTTCCCTGCTTTTGCAGAGAAATAAAAAAGCTTACAGCACCTGGAATTCCCTAAGCAGGGTCGGGCCTGGTTAGTACTTGGATGGGAGACCGCCTGGGAATACCAGGTGCTGTAAGCTTTTTTGCCCTCTCTGTGCAGAGGGCGCTGCTGCTTCTTCGGTGGAGACACAGCTTTGAACAACAGAGCAGCTAGTCTGAGAACGATGTTCAACCTTTTTGTGCTGCTTGTGTTTTGCTCACTTCTATATGTTTGCATTAAAAGTGTAGATAGATAGATAGATAGATAGATAGATAGATAGATAGATAGATAGATAGATAGATAGATAGATACTTTATTTATCCTGGAGGAAATTCAAGCATCCAGTAGCAACAACAAACATTGAACATACATTGAACATACATGCAACATCAAAGAAACAGTAGAAATAAAAATGTGGAATAAAAATGTTTTGTACAACTGTAGTAAAAATGAAGAATAAAAATGTTTTGTACAACTGTAACTATTTACATAAAGTGACTGTAGAAGTATAAGTGTTTTATACATTTAATGCCTCTATGAGCTAAATGAAAAATATAAAGTGATGTTAAAAATATAAAGTGACATAGAGGTAAAGAGTATTAAGGGGACAGGGGATGGTGTACAATTAAATTAAATTGGGCCATAAAAGATGAGTGCTTTTGAGTGCATTTGGCCATTGTCTATTGTGCTTCCTGACATCACTGCGAGCTGTTGTACAGCCTGATGGCCAGGGGGACGAAAGAGTTATTGTGTCTGTTGGTGGAGCAGGATTGAGACAGCAGTCTGCCACTGAACACGCTCCTCTGCCTGCTGAAGGTGTTGTGCAGAGGGTGGTGGGTGTTGTCCAGTATGGACAGCAGTTTGTCCAGGGTCCTTCTCTCTGCCACAGTCACCAGAAAGTCCAGCTTTGTGCCCACCACTGAGCCAGCTCTCCTCACCAGTCTGTCCAGTCGGGCAGAGTCCCTCTTCTTGCTGCTTCCTCCCCAGCAAACCACAGCGTAGAAGAGGACGCTGGCCACCACGGACTGGTAAAACATCTGCAGCAGTTTTTTGCATATGTTGAAGGATCCCAGCCTTCTCAGGAAGTACAGATGGCTCTGTCCTTTCCTGTGTACAGCGTCCATGTTTGCTGTCCACTCCAACCTGTCATCCAGCTGCAGCCCCAGGTATTTGTAGGTCCTGACCACCTCCACATCGACCCCCTCGATGGACACAGCTTGGAGCTGCGGTTTCTTCCTTCTGAAGTCCACAACCATCTCCTTCGTCTTGGAGGTGTTCAGCTGTAGGCGGTTGGACCTGCACCACTCCACAAAGCCCTCAATCAGGCTCCTGTACTCCCCCTCCTGTCCATCCTTGATACAGCCCACTATTGCAGTGTCATCTGAGTATTTCTGCATGTGGGATGAGACATGAAGTCTTCCAGAGCACAGAGACCCTCCCCAGCCTCAGGCTATGGTTGAACAGTTGCTGAAGCGGCTCCCCAGTTCAGCAGAGCAGGCCTTGAGCATCCTTGGACACGCTTTGTCCGGGTCCGCTGCTTTCCTTGGGCACAGTCTCCTCAGCTCTTTGCTCACCTGCTCCTTGGTGATGGTGAAGGGGAGGGGGATTGAAATGTCCGTGGTGGTGGGGAGGGGGGGTTGAACTGTCTATGGTAGGGGTGGGGGGGAGGGTTGAACTGTCCGTGGGTGTGGCGGGTTGCGGTGCCCTGTAGTCTGAGGTGATAATGGACGTGATGGGGGTGACGGGGGTGTGAGGGGTGTGAAGTGGGCAGTCACTGGCTGTGGGAGCTGGGGTTTCAAACCTGTTAAAAAACAGGTTTAGCTGGTTAGCTCTCCCAGCATCCCCCTCTTCTGTGCTGCTGCCCTTCTTCTTGCAGCCTGTAATGGTTTTCATGCCATCCCAGACCTCCCTCATGTTGTTCCGCTGCAGCTTCTGTTCCACCTTCCTTCTGTACTCCTCCTTTGCCTCTCTCAGCTGGACCTTGACTTCTCCCTGTACGAGCTTCAGCTCGTCTCTGTCACCGTCCTTGAATACCCTCTCATTATATCATGACATGCCTTGGAAAATCCTTCAACAGTTGAGTGCGTTCCCTGCTTTTGCAGAGAAATAAAAAAGCTTACAGCACCTGGAATTCCCTAAGCAGGGTCAGGCCTGGTTAGTACTTGGATGGGAGACCGCCTGGGAATACCAGGTGCTGTAAGCTTTTTTGCCCTCTCTGTGCAGAGGGCGCTGCTGCTTCTTCGGTGGAGACACAGCTTTGAACAACAGAGCAGCTAGTCTGAGAACGATGTTCAACCTTTTTGTGCTGCTTGTGTTTTGCTCACTTCTATATGTTTGCATTAAAAGTGTATATGCATTATATCACGACATGCCTTGGAAAATCCTTCAACAGTTGAGTTTGTTCCCTGCTTTTGCAGAGAAATTAAAAAGCTTACAGCACCCGGAATTCCCAGGCGGTCACCCATCCAAGTACTAACCAGGCCCGACACTGCTTGGCTTCCGAGATCGGACGAGATCGGGCGCATTCAGGGCGGTGTGGCCGCAAGCCAAGGTGCAGGAGACAAATGCACTATTCATACGCGTTGACACGGAGCGAAACAAGCAAAGACGCTCCGCTATTCTCTACTGACCCAGTCGGACTGATGTTTATGACAGCGCTCTGTCTTCAGCTGTGCTGCACTGGTATATCTCAGTGATTACCTGGAAAGATTGAAACGCTGGAATGCAGCCACTCTCTGAAAACACTGGCATTCCCCAAAAGGTGTTCAAGTGCGCTAATGTTTGCCCCCTCACAGATATAGAGAAAGGAAAGGAAAGGAAAGGAAAGGATGAGGACGGAGCCGGTGAAGGTGTATAAATAGTGTGTTTGTCTGCTCTGCCCTTGCTTACGGCCATACCACTCTGAACACGCCCGATCTCGTCTGATCTCGGAAGCTAAGCAGGGTCGGGCCTGGTTAGTACTTGGATGGGAGACCGCCTGGGAATACCAGGTGCTGTAAGCTTTTTTGCCCTCTCTGTGCAGAGGGCGCTGCTGCTTCTTCGGTGGAGACACAGCTTTGAACAACAGAGCAGCTAGTCTGAGAACGATGTTCAACCTTTTTGTGCTGCTTGTGTTTTGCTCACTTCTATATGTTTGCATTAAAAGTGTATATGCATTATATCACGACATGCCTTGGAAAATCCTTCAACAGTTGAGTTCGTTCCCTGCTTTTGCAGAGAAATTAAAAAGCTTACAGCACCCGGAATTCCCAGGCGGTCACCCATCCAAGTACTAACCAGGCCCGACCCTGCTTGGCTTCCGAGATCGGACGAGATCGGGCGCGTTCAGGGCGGTGTGGCCGCAAGCCAAGGTGCAGGAGACAAATGCACTATTCATACGCGTTGACACGGAGCGAAACAAGCAAAGACGCTCCGCTATTCTCTACTGACCCAGTCGGACTGATGTTTATGACAGCGCTCTGTCTTCAGCTGTGCTGCACTGGTATATCTCAGTGATTACCTGGAAAGATTGAAACGCTGGAATGCAGCCACTCTCTGAAAACACTGGCATTCCCCAAAAGGTGTTCAAGTGCGCTAATGTTTGCCCCCTCACAGATATAGAGAAAGGAAAGGAAAGGAAAGGAAAGGATGAGGACGGAGCCGGTGAAGGTGTATAAATAGTGTGTTTGTCTGCTCTGCCCTTGCTTACGGCCATACCACTCTGAACACGCCCGATCTCGTCTGATCTCGGAAGCTAAGCAGGGTCGGGCCTGGTTAGTACTTGGATGGGAGACCGCCTGGGAATACCAGGTGCTGTAAGCTTTTTTGCCCTCTCTGTGCAGAGGGCGCTGCTGCTTCTTCGGTGGAGACACAGCTTTGAACAACAGAGCAGCTAGTCTGAGAACGATGTTCAACCTTTTTGTGCTGCTTGTGTTTTGCTCACTTCTATATGTTTGCATTAAAAGTGTAGATAGATAGATAGATAGATAGATAGATAGATAGATAGATAGATAGATAGATAGATAGATAGATAGATACTTTATTTATCCTGGAGGAAATTCAAGCATCCAGTAGCAACAACAAACATTGAACATACATTGAACATACATGCAACATCAAAGAAACAGTAGAAATAAAAATGTGGAATAAAAATGTTTTGTACAACTGTAGTAAAAATGAAGAATAAAAATGTTTTGTACAACTGTAACTATTTACATAAAGTGACTGTAGAAGTATAAGTGTTTTATACATTTAATGCCTCTATGAGCTAAATGAAAAATATAAAGTGATGTTAAAAATATAAAGTGACATAGAGGTAAAGAGTATTAAGGGGACAGGGGATGGTGTACAATTAAATTAAATTGGGCCATAAAAGATGAGTGCTTTTGAGTGCATTTGGCCATTGTCTATTGTGCTTCCTGACATCACTGCGAGCTGTTGTACAGCCTGATGGCCAGGGGGACGAAAGAGTTATTGTGTCTGTTGGTGGAGCAGGATTGAGACAGCAGTCTGCCACTGAACACGCTCCTCTGCCTGCTGAAGGTGTTGTGCAGAGGGTGGTGGGTGTTGTCCAGTATGGACAGCAGTTTGTCCAGGGTCCTTCTCTCTGCCACAGTCACCAGAAAGTCCAGCTTTGTGCCCACCACTGAGCCAGCTCTCCTCACCAGTCTGTCCAGTCGGGCAGAGTCCCTCTTCTTGCTGCTTCCTCCCCAGCAAACCACAGCGTAGAAGAGGACGCTGGCCACCACGGACTGGTAAAACATCTGCAGCAGTTTTTTGCATATGTTGAAGGATCCCAGCCTTCTCAGGAAGTACAGATGGCTCTGTCCTTTCCTGTGTACAGCGTCCATGTTTGCTGTCCACTCCAACCTGTCATCCAGCTGCAGCCCCAGGTATTTGTAGGTCCTGACCACCTCCACATCGACCCCCTCGATGGACACAGCTTGGAGCTGCGGTTTCTTCCTTCTGAAGTCCACAACCATCTCCTTCGTCTTGGAGGTGTTCAGCTGTAGGCGGTTGGACCTGCACCACTCCACAAAGCCCTCAATCAGGCTCCTGTACTCCCCCTCCTGTCCATCCTTGATACAGCCCACTATTGCAGTGTCATCTGAGTATTTCTGCATGTGGGATGAGACATGAAGTCTTCCAGAGCACAGAGACCCTCCCCAGCCTCAGGCTATGGTTGAACAGTTGCTGAAGCGGCTCCCCAGTTCAGCAGAGCAGGCCTTGAGCATCCTTGGACACGCTTTGTCCGGGTCCGCTGCTTTCCTTGGGCACAGTCTCCTCAGCTCTTTGCTCACCTGCTCCTTGGTGATGGTGAAGGGGAGGGGGATTGAAATGTCCGTGGTGGTGGGGAGGGGGGGTTGAACTGTCTATGGTAGGGGTGGGGGGGAGGGTTGAACTGTCCGTGGGTGTGGCGGGTTGCGGTGCCCTGTAGTCTGAGGTGATAATGGACGTGATGGGGGTGACGGGGGTGTGAGGGGTGTGAAGTGGGCAGTCACTGGCTGTGGGAGCTGGGGTTTCAAACCTGTTAAAAAACAGGTTTAGCTGGTTAGCTCTCCCAGCATCCCCCTCTTCTGTGCTGCTGCCCTTCTTCTTGCAGCCTGTAATGGTTTTCATGCCATCCCAGACCTCCCTCATGTTGTTCCGCTGCAGCTTCTGTTCCACCTTCCTTCTGTACTCCTCCTTTGCCTCTCTCAGCTGGACCTTGACTTCTCCCTGTACGAGCTTCAGCTCGTCTCTGTCACCGTCCTTGAATACCCTCTCATTATATCATGACATGCCTTGGAAAATCCTTCAACAGTTGAGTGCGTTCCCTGCTTTTGCAGAGAAATAAAAAAGCTTACAGCACCTGGAATTCCCTAAGCAGGGTCAGGCCTGGTTAGTACTTGGATGGGAGACCGCCTGGGAATACCAGGTGCTGTAAGCTTTTTTGCCCTCTCTGTGCAGAGGGCGCTGCTGCTTCTTCGGTGGAGACACAGCTTTGAACAACAGAGCAGCTAGTCTGAGAACGATGTTCAACCTTTTTGTGCTGCTTGTGTTTTGCTCACTTCTATATGTTTGCATTAAAAGTGTATATGCATTATATCACGACATGCCTTGGAAAATCCTTCAACAGTTGAGTTCGTTCCCTGCTTTTGCAGAGAAATTAAAAAGCTTACAGCACCCGGAATTCCCAGGCGGTCACCCATCCAAGTACTAACCAGGCCCGACACTGCTTGGCTTCCGAGATCGGACGAGATCGGGCGCGTTCAGGGCGGTGTGGCCGCAAGCCAAGGTGCAGGAGACAAATGCACTATTCATACGCGTTGACACGGAGCGAAACAAGCAAAGACGCTCCGCTATTCTCTACTGACCCAGTCGGACTGATGTTTATGACAGCGCTCTGTCTTCAGCTGTGCTGCACTGGTATATCTCAGTGATTACCTGGAAAGATTGAAACGCTGGAATGCAGCCACTCTCTGCAAACACTGGCATTCCCCAAAAGGTGTTCAAGTGCGCTAATGTTTGCCCCCTCACAGATATAGAGAAAGGAAAGGAAAGGAAAGGAAAGGATGAGGACGGAGCCGGTGAAGGTGTATAAATAGTGTGTTTGTCTGCTCTGCCCTTGCTTACGGCCATACCACTCTGAACACGCCCGATCTCGTCTGATCTCGGAAGCTAAGCAGGGTCGGGCCTGGTTAGTACTTGGATGGGAGACCGCCTGGGAATACCAGGTGCTGTAAGCTTTTTTGCCCTCTCTGTGCAGAGGGCGCTGCTGCTTCTTCGGTGGAGACACAGCTTTGAACAACAGAGCAGCTAGTCTGAGAACGATGTTCAACCTTTTTGTGCTGCTTGTGTTTTGCTCACTTCTATATGTTTGCATTAAAAGTGTAGATAGATAGATAGATAGATAGATAGATAGATAGATAGATAGATAGATAGATAGATAGATAGATAGATACTTTATTTATCCTGGAGGAAATTCAAGCATCCAGTAGCAACAACAAACATTGAACATACATTGAACATACATGCAACATCAAAGAAACAGTAGAAATAAAAATGTGGAATAAAAATGTTTTGTACAACTGTAGTAAAAATGAAGAATAAAAATGTTTTGTACAACTGTAACTATTTACATAAAGTGACTGTAGAAGTATAAGTGTTTTATACATTTAATGCCTCTATGAGCTAAATGAAAAATATAAAGTGATGTTAAAAATATAAAGTGACATAGAGGTAAAGAGTATTAAGGGGACAGGGGATGGTGTACAATTAAATTAAATTGGGCCATAAAAGATGAGTGCTTTTGAGTGCATTTGGCCATTGTCTATTGTGCTTCCTGACATCACTGCGAGCTGTTGTACAGCCTGATGGCCAGGGGGACGAAAGAGTTATTGTGTCTGTTGGTGGAGCAGGATTGAGACAGCAGTCTGCCACTGAACACGCTCCTCTGCCTGCTGAAGGTGTTGTGCAGAGGGTGGTGGGTGTTGTCCAGTATGGACAGCAGTTTGTCCAGGGTCCTTCTCTCTGCCACAGTCACCAGAAAGTCCAGCTTTGTGCCCACCACTGAGCCAGCTCTCCTCACCAGTCTGTCCAGTCGGGCAGAGTCCCTCTTCTTGCTGCTTCCTCCCCAGCAAACCACAGCGTAGAAGAGGACGCTGGCCACCACGGACTGGTAAAACATCTGCAGCAGTTTTTTGCATATGTTGAAGGATCCCAGCCTTCTCAGGAAGTACAGATGGCTCTGTCCTTTCCTGTGTACAGCGTCCATGTTTGCTGTCCACTCCAACCTGTCATCCAGCTGCAGCCCCAGGTATTTGTAGGTCCTGACCACCTCCACATCGACCCCCTCGATGGACACAGCTTGGAGCTGCGGTTTCTTCCTTCTGAAGTCCACAACCATCTCCTTCGTCTTGGAGGTGTTCAGCTGTAGGCGGTTGGACCTGCACCACTCCACAAAGCCCTCAATCAGGCTCCTGTACTCCCCCTCCTGTCCATCCTTGATACAGCCCACTATTGCAGTGTCATCTGAGTATTTCTGCATGTGGGATGAGACATGAAGTCTTCCAGAGCACAGAGACCCTCCCCAGCCTCAGGCTATGGTTGAACAGTTGCTGAAGCGGCTCCCCAGTTCAGCAGAGCAGGCCTTGAGCATCCTTGGACACGCTTTGTCCGGGTCCGCTGCTTTCCTTGGGCACAGTCTCCTCAGCTCTTTGCTCACCTGCTCCTTGGTGATGGTGAAGGGGAGGGGGATTGAAATGTCCGTGGTGGTGGGGAGGGGGGGTTGAACTGTCTATGGTAGGGGTGGGGGGGAGGGTTGAACTGTCCGTGGGTGTGGCGGGTTGCGGTGCCCTGTAGTCTGAGGTGATAATGGACGTGATGGGGGTGACGGGGGTGTGAGGGGTGTGAAGTGGGCAGTCACTGGCTGTGGGAGCTGGGGTTTCAAACCTGTTAAAAAACAGGTTTAGCTGGTTAGCTCTCCCAGCATCCCCCTCTTCTGTGCTGCTGCCCTTCTTCTTGCAGCCTGTAATGGTTTTCATGCCATCCCAGACCTCCCTCATGTTGTTCCGCTGCAGCTTCTGTTCCACCTTCCTTCTGTACTCCTCCTTTGCCTCTCTCAGCTGGACCTTGACTTCTCCCTGTACGAGCTTCAGCTCGTCTCTGTCACCGTCCTTGAATACCCTCTCATTATATCATGACATGCCTTGGAAAATCCTTCAACAGTTGAGTGCGTTCCCTGCTTTTGCAGAGAAATAAAAAAGCTTACAGCACCTGGAATTCCCTAAGCAGGGTCAGGCCTGGTTAGTACTTGGATGGGAGACCGCCTGGGAATACCAGGTGCTGTAAGCTTTTTTGCCCTCTCTGTGCAGAGGGCGCTGCTGCTTCTTCGGTGGAGACACAGCTTTGAACAACAGAGCAGCTAGTCTGAGAACGATGTTCAACCTTTTTGTGCTGCTTGTGTTTTGCTCACTTCTATATGTTTGCATTAAAAGTGTATATGCATTATATCACGACATGCCTTGGAAAATCCTTCAACAGTTGAGTTCGTTCCCTGCTTTTGCAGAGAAATTAAAAAGCTTACAGCACCCGGAATTCCCAGGCGGTCACCCATCCAAGTACTAACCAGGCCCGACACTGCTTGGCTTCCGAGATCGGACGAGATCGGGCGCGTTCAGGGCGGTGTGGCCGCAAGCCAAGGTGCAGGAGACAAATGCACTATTCATACGCGTTGACACGGAGCGAAACAAGCAAAGACGCTCCGCTACTCTCTACTGACCCAGTAGGACTGATGTTTATGACAGCGCTCTGTCTTCAGCTGTGCTGCACTGGTATATCTCAGTGATTACCTGGAAAGATTGAAACGCTGGAATGCAGCCACTCTCTGAAAACACTGGCATTCCCCAAAAGGTGTTCAAGTGCGCTAATGTTTGCCCCCTCACAGATATAGAGAAAGGAAAGGAAAGGAAAGGAAAGGATGAGGACGGAGCCGGTGAAGGTGTATAAATAGTGTGTTTGTCTGCTCTGCCCTTGCTTACGGCCATACCACTCTGAACACGCCCGATCTCGTCTGATCTCGGAAGCTAAGCAGGGTCGGGCCTGGTTAGTACTTGGATGGGAGACCGCCTGGGAATACCAGGTGCTGTAAGCTTTTTTGCCCTCTCTGTGCAGAGGGCGCTGCTGCTTCTTCGGTGGAGACACAGCTTTGAACAACAGAGCAGCTAGTCTGAGAACGATGTTCAACCTTTTTGTGCTGCTTGTGTTTTGCTCACTTCTATATGTTTGCATTAAAAGTGTAGATAGATAGATAGATAGATAGATAGATAGATAGATAGATAGATAGATAGATAGATAGATAGATAGATAGATACTTTATTTATCCTGGAGGAAATTCAAGCATCCAGTAGCAACAACAAACATTGAACATACATTGAACATACATGCAACATCAAAGAAACAGTAGAAATAAAAATGTGGAATAAAAATGTTTTGTACAACTGTAGTAAAAATGAAGAATAAAAATGTTTTGTACAACTGTAACTATTTACATAAAGTGACTGTAGAAGTATAAGTGTTTTATACATTTAATGCCTCTATGAGCTAAATGAAAAATATAAAGTGATGTTAAAAATATAAAGTGACATAGAGGTAAAGAGTATTAAGGGGACAGGGGATGGTGTACAATTAAATTAAATTGGGCCATAAAAGATGAGTGCTTTTGAGTGCATTTGGCCATTGTCTATTGTGCTTCCTGACATCACTGCGAGCTGTTGTACAGCCTGATGGCCAGGGGGACGAAAGAGTTATTGTGTCTGTTGGTGGAGCAGGATTGAGACAGCAGTCTGCCACTGAACACGCTCCTCTGCCTGCTGAAGGTGTTGTGCAGAGGGTGGTGGGTGTTGTCCAGTATGGACAGCAGTTTGTCCAGGGTCCTTCTCTCTGCCACAGTCACCAGAAAGTCCAGCTTTGTGCCCACCACTGAGCCAGCTCTCCTCACCAGTCTGTCCAGTCGGGCAGAGTCCCTCTTCTTGCTGCTTCCTCCCCAGCAAACCACAGCGTAGAAGAGGACGCTGGCCACCACGGACTGGTAAAACATCTGCAGCAGTTTTTTGCATATGTTGAAGGATCCCAGCCTTCTCAGGAAGTACAGATGGCTCTGTCCTTTCCTGTGTACAGCGTCCATGTTTGCTGTCCACTCCAACCTGTCATCCAGCTGCAGCCCCAGGTATTTGTAGGTCCTGACCACCTCCACATCGACCCCCTCGATGGACACAGCTTGGAGCTGCGGTTTCTTCCTTCTGAAGTCCACAACCATCTCCTTCGTCTTGGAGGTGTTCAGCTGTAGGCGGTTGGACCTGCACCACTCCACAAAGCCCTCAATCAGGCTCCTGTACTCCCCCTCCTGTCCATCCTTGATACAGCCCACTATTGCAGTGTCATCTGAGTATTTCTGCATGTGGGATGAGACATGAAGTCTTCCAGAGCACAGAGACCCTCCCCAGCCTCAGGCTATGGTTGAACAGTTGCTGAAGCGGCTCCCCAGTTCAGCAGAGCAGGCCTTGAGCATCCTTGGACACGCTTTGTCCGGGTCCGCTGCTTTCCTTGGGCACAGTCTCCTCAGCTCTTTGCTCACCTGCTCCTTGGTGATGGTGAAGGGGAGGGGGATTGAAATGTCCGTGGTGGTGGGGAGGGGGGGTTGAACTGTCTATGGTAGGGGTGGGGGGGAGGGTTGAACTGTCCGTGGGTGTGGCGGGTTGCGGTGCCCTGTAGTCTGAGGTGATAATGGACGTGATGGGGGTGACGGGGGTGTGAGGGGTGTGAAGTGGGCAGTCACTGGCTGTGGGAGCTGGGGTTTCAAACCTGTTAAAAAACAGGTTTAGCTGGTTAGCTCTCCCAGCATCCCCCTCTTCTGTGCTGCTGCCCTTCTTCTTGCAGCCTGTAATGGTTTTCATGCCATCCCAGACCTCCCTCATGTTGTTCCGCTGCAGCTTCTGTTCCACCTTCCTTCTGTACTCCTCCTTTGCCTCTCTCAGCTGGACCTTGACTTCTCCCTGTACGAGCTTCAGCTCGTCTCTGTCACCGTCCTTGAATACCCTCTCATTATATCATGACATGCCTTGGAAAATCCTTCAACAGTTGAGTGCGTTCCCTGCTTTTGCAGAGAAATAAAAAAGCTTACAGCACCTGGAATTCCCTAAGCAGGGTCAGGCCTGGTTAGTACTTGGATGGGAGACCGCCTGGGAATACCAGGTGCTGTAAGCTTTTTTGCCCTCTCTGTGCAGAGGGCGCTGCTGCTTCTTCGGTGGAGACACAGCTTTGAACAACAGAGCAGCTAGTCTGAGAACGATGTTCAACCTTTTTGTGCTGCTTGTGTTTTGCTCACTTCTATATGTTTGCATTAAAAGTGTATATGCATTATATCACGACATGCCTTGGAAAATCCTTCAACAGTTGAGTTCGTTCCCTGCTTTTGCAGAGAAATTAAAAAGCTTACAGCACCCGGAATTCCCAGGCGGTCACCCATCCAAGTACTAACCAGGCCCGACACTGCTTGGCTTCCGAGATCGGACGAGATCGGGCGCGTTCAGGGCGGTGTGGCCGCAAGCCAAGGTGCAGGAGACAAATGCACTATTCATACGCGTTGACACGGAGCGAAACAAGCAAAGACGCTCCGCTATTCTCTACTGACCCAGTCGGACTGATGTTTATGACAGCGCTCTGTCTTCAGCTGTGCTGCACTGGTATATCTCAGTGATTACCTGGAAAGATTGAAACGCTGGAATGCAGCCACTCTCTGAAAACACTGGCATTCCCCAAAAGGTGTTCAAGTGCGCTAATGTTTGCCCCCTCACAGATATAGAGAAAGGAAAGGAAAGGAAAGGAAAGGATGAGGACGGAGCCGGTGAAGGTGTATAAATAGTGTGTTTGTCTGCTCTGCCCTTGCTTACGGCCATACCACTCTGAACACGCCCGATCTCGTCTGATCTCGGAAGCTAAGCAGGGTCGGGCCTGGTTAGTACTTGGATGGGAGACCGCCTGGGAATACCAGGTGCTGTAAGCTTTTTTGCCCTCTCTGTGCAGAGGGCGCTGCTGCTTCTTCGGTGGAGACACAGCTTTGAACAACAGAGCAGCTAGTCTGAGAACGATGTTCAACCTTTTTGTGCTGCTTGTGTTTTGCTCACTTCTATATGTTTGCATTAAAAGTGTATATGCATTATATCACGACATGCCTTGGAAAATCCTTCAACAGTTGAGTTCGTTCCCTGCTTTTGCAGAGAAATTAAAAAGCTTACAGCACCCGGAATTCCCAGGCGGTCACCCATCCAAGTACTAACCAGGCCCGACCCTGCTTGGCTTCCGAGATCGGACGAGATCGGGCGCGTTCAGGGCGGTGTGGCCGCAAGCCAAGGTGCAGGAGACAAATGCACTATTCATACGCGTTGACACGGAGCGAAACAAGCAAAGACGCTCCGCTATTCTCTACTGACCCAGTCGGACTGATGTTTATGACAGCGCTCTGTCTTCAGCTGTGCTGCACTGGTATATCTCAGTGATTACCTGGAAAGATTGAAACGCTGGAATGCAGCCACTCTCTGAAAACACTGGCATTCCCCAAAAGGTGTTCAAGTGCGCTAATGTTTGCCCCCTCACAGATATAGAGAAAGGAAAGGAAAGGAAAGGAAAGGATGAGGACGGAGCCGGTGAAGGTGTATAAATAGTGTGTTTGTCTGCTCTGCCCTTGCTTACGGCCATACCACTCTGAACACGCCCGATCTCGTCTGATCTCGGAAGCTAAGCAGGGTCGGGCCTGGTTAGTACTTGGATGGGAGACCGCCTGGGAATACCAGGTGCTGTAAGCTTTTTTGCCCTCTCTGTGCAGAGGGCGCTGCTGCTTCTTCGGTGGAGACACAGCTTTGAACAACAGAGCAGCTAGTCTGAGAACGATGTTCAACCTTTTTGTGCTGCTTGTGTTTTGCTCACTTCTATATGTTTGCATTAAAAGTGTAGATAGATAGATAGATAGATAGATAGATAGATAGATAGATAGATAGATAGATAGATAGATAGATAGATACTTTATTTATCCTGGAGGAAATTCAAGCATCCAGTAGCAACAACAAACATTGAACATACATTGAACATACATGCAACATCAAAGAAACAGTAGAAATAAAAATGTGGAATAAAAATGTTTTGTACAACTGTAGTAAAAATGAAGAATAAAAATGTTTTGTACAACTGTAACTATTTACATAAAGTGACTGTAGAAGTATAAGTGTTTTATACATTTAATGCCTCTATGAGCTAAATGAAAAATATAAAGTGATGTTAAAAATATAAAGTGACATAGAGGTAAAGAGTATTAAGGGGACAGGGGATGGTGTACAATTAAATTAAATTGGGCCATAAAAGATGAGTGCTTTTGAGTGCATTTGGCCATTGTCTATTGTGCTTCCTGACATCACTGCGAGCTGTTGTACAGCCTGATGGCCAGGGGGACGAAAGAGTTATTGTGTCTGTTGGTGGAGCAGGATTGAGACAGCAGTCTGCCACTGAACACGCTCCTCTGCCTGCTGAAGGTGTTGTGCAGAGGGTGGTGGGTGTTGTCCAGTATGGACAGCAGTTTGTCCAGGGTCCTTCTCTCTGCCACAGTCACCAGAAAGTCCAGCTTTGTGCCCACCACTGAGCCAGCTCTCCTCACCAGTCTGTCCAGTCGGGCAGAGTCCCTCTTCTTGCTGCTTCCTCCCCAGCAAACCACAGCGTAGAAGAGGACGCTGGCCACCACGGACTGGTAAAACATCTGCAGCAGTTTTTTGCATATGTTGAAGGATCCCAGCCTTCTCAGGAAGTACAGATGGCTCTGTCCTTTCCTGTGTACAGCGTCCATGTTTGCTGTCCACTCCAACCTGTCATCCAGCTGCAGCCCCAGGTATTTGTAGGTCCTGACCACCTCCACATCGACCCCCTCGATGGACACAGCTTGGAGCTGCGGTTTCTTCCTTCTGAAGTCCACAACCATCTCCTTCGTCTTGGAGGTGTTCAGCTGTAGGCGGTTGGACCTGCACCACTCCACAAAGCCCTCAATCAGGCTCCTGTACTCCCCCTCCTGTCCATCCTTGATACAGCCCACTATTGCAGTGTCATCTGAGTATTTCTGCATGTGGGATGAGACATGAAGTCTTCCAGAGCACAGAGACCCTCCCCAGCCTCAGGCTATGGTTGAACAGTTGCTGAAGCGGCTCCCCAGTTCAGCAGAGCAGGCCTTGAGCATCCTTGGACACGCTTTGTCCGGGTCCGCTGCTTTCCTTGGGCACAGTCTCCTCAGCTCTTTGCTCACCTGCTCCTTGGTGATGGTGAAGGGGAGGGGGATTGAAATGTCCGTGGTGGTGGGGAGGGGGGGTTGAACTGTCTATGGTAGGGGTGGGGGGGAGGGTTGAACTGTCCGTGGGTGTGGCGGGTTGCGGTGCCCTGTAGTCTGAGGTGATAATGGACGTGATGGGGGTGACGGGGGTGTGAGGGGTGTGAAGTGGGCAGTCACTGGCTGTGGGAGCTGGGGTTTCAAACCTGTTAAAAAACAGGTTTAGCTGGTTAGCTCTCCCAGCATCCCCCTCTTCTGTGCTGCTGCCCTTCTTCTTGCAGCCTGTAATGGTTTTCATGCCATCCCAGACCTCCCTCATGTTGTTCCGCTGCAGCTTCTGTTCCACCTTCCTTCTGTACTCCTCCTTTGCCTCTCTCAGCTGGACCTTGACTTCTCCCTGTACGAGCTTCAGCTCGTCTCTGTCACCGTCCTTGAATACCCTCTCATTATATCATGACATGCCTTGGAAAATCCTTCAACAGTTGAGTGCGTTCCCTGCTTTTGCAGAGAAATAAAAAAGCTTACAGCACCTGGAATTCCCTAAGCAGGGTCAGGCCTGGTTAGTACTTGGATGGGAGACCGCCTGGGAATACCAGGTGCTGTAAGCTTTTTTGCCCTCTCTGTGCAGAGGGCGCTGCTGCTTCTTCGGTGGAGACACAGCTTTGAACAACAGAGCAGCTAGTCTGAGAACGATGTTCAACCTTTTTGTGCTGCTTGTGTTTTGCTCACTTCTATATGTTTGCATTAAAAGTGTATATGCATTATATCACGACATGCCTTGGAAAATCCTTCAACAGTTGAGTTCGTTCCCTGCTTTTGCAGAGAAATTAAAAAGCTTACAGCACCCGGAATTCCCAGGCGGTCACCCATCCAAGTACTAACCAGGCCCGACACTGCTTGGCTTCCGAGATCGGACGAGATCGGGCGCGTTCAGGGCGGTGTGGCCGCAAGCCAAGGTGCAGGAGACAAATGCACTATTCATACGCGTTGACACGGAGCGAAACAAGCAAAGACGCTCCGCTATTCTCTACTGACCCAGTCGGACTGATGTTTATGACAGCGCTCTGTCTTCAGCTGTGCTGCACTGGTATATCTCAGTGATTACCTGGAAAGATTGAAACGCTGGAATGCAGCCACTCTCTGAAAACACTGGCATTCCCCAAAAGGTGTTCAAGTGCGCTAATGTTTGCCCCCTCACAGATATAGAGAAAGGAAAGGAAAGGAAAGGAAAGGATGAGGACGGAGCCGGTGAAGGTGTATAAATAGTGTGTTTGTCTGCTCTGCCCTTGCTTACGGCCATACCACTCTGAACACGCCCGATCTCGTCTGATCTCGGAAGCTAAGCAGGGTCGGGCCTGGTTAGTACTTGGATGGGAGACCGCCTGGGAATACCAGGTGCTGTAAGCTTTTTTGCCCTCTCTGTGCAGAGGGCGCTGCTGCTTCTTCGGTGGAGACACAGCTTTGAACAACAGAGCAGCTAGTCTGAGAACGATGTTCAACCTTTTTGTGCTGCTTGTGTTTTGCTCACTTCTATATGTTTGCATTAAAAGTGTATATGCATTATATCACGACATGCCTTGGAAAATCCTTCAACAGTTGAGTTCGTTCCCTGCTTTTGCAGAGAAATTAAAAAGCTTACAGCACCCGGAATTCCCAGGCGGTCACCCATCCAAGTACTAACCAGGCCCGACCCTGCTTGGCTTCCGAGATCGGACGAGATCGGGCGCGTTCAGGGCGGTGTGGCCGCAAGCCAAGGTGCAGGAGACAAATGCACTATTCATACGCGTTGACACGGAGCGAAACAAGCAAAGACGCTCCGCTATTCTCTACTGACCCAGTCGGACTGATGTTTATGACAGCGCTCTGTCTTCAGCTGTGCTGCACTGGTATATCTCAGTGATTACCTGGAAAGATTGAAACGCTGGAATGCAGCCACTCTCTGAAAACACTGGCATTCCCCAAAAGGTGTTCAAGTGCGCTAATGTTTGCCCCCTCACAGATATAGAGAAAGGAAAGGAAAGGAAAGGAAAGGATGAGGACGGAGCCGGTGAAGGTGTATAAATAGTGTGTTTGTCTGCTCTGCCCTTGCTTACGGCCATACCACTCTGAACACGCCCGATCTCGTCTGATCTCGGAAGCTAAGCAGGGTCGGGCCTGGTTAGTACTTGGATGGGAGACCGCCTGGGAATACCAGGTGCTGTAAGCTTTTTTGCCCTCTCTGTGCAGAGGGCGCTGCTGCTTCTTCGGTGGAGACACAGCTTTGAACAACAGAGCAGCTAGTCTGAGAACGATGTTCAACCTTTTTGTGCTGCTTGTGTTTTGCTCACTTCTATATGTTTGCATTAAAAGTGTATATGCATTATATCACGACATGCCTTGGAAAATCCTTCAACAGTTGAGTTCGTTCCCTGCTTTTGCAGAGAAATTAAAAAGCTTACAGCACCCGGAATTCCCAGGCGGTCACCCATCCAAGTACTAACCAGGCCCGACCCTGCTTGGCTTCCGAGATCGGACGAGATCGGGCGCGTTCAGGGCGGTGTGGCCGCAAGCCAAGGTGCAGGAGACAAATGCACTATTCATACGCGTTGACACGGAGCGAAACAAGCAAAGACGCTCCGCTATTCTCTACTGACCCAGTCGGACTGATGTTTATGACAGCGCTCTGTCTTCAGCTGTGCTGCACTGGTATATCTCAGTGATTACCTGGAAAGATTGAAACGCTGGAATGCAGCCACTCTCTGAAAACACTGGCATTCCCCAAAAGGTGTTCAAGTGCGCTAATGTTTGCCCCCTCACAGATATAGAGAAAGGAAAGGAAAGGAAAGGAAAGGATGAGGACGGAGCCGGTGAAGGTGTATAAATAGTGTGTTTGTCTGCTCTGCCCTTGCTTACGGCCATACCACTCTGAACACGCCCGATCTCGTCTGATCTCGGAAGCTAAGCAGGGTCGGGCCTGGTTAGTACTTGGATGGGAGACCGCCTGGGAATACCAGGTGCTGTAAGCTTTTTTGCCCTCTCTGTGCAGAGGGCGCTGCTGCTTCTTCGGTGGAGACACAGCTTTGAACAACAGAGCAGCTAGTCTGAGAACGATGTTCAACCTTTTTGTGCTGCTTGTGTTTTGCTCACTTCTATATGTTTGCATTAAAAGTGTAGATAGATAGATAGATAGATAGATAGATAGATAGATAGATAGATAGATAGATAGATAGATAGATACTTTATTTATCCTGGAGGAAATTCAAGCATCCAGTAGCAACAACAAACATTGAACATACATTGAACATACATGCAACATCAAAGAAACAGTAGAAATAAAAATGTGGAATAAAAATGTTTTGTACAACTGTAGTAAAAATGAAGAATAAAAATGTTTTGTACAACTGTAACTATTTACATAAAGTGACTGTAGAAGTATAAGTGTTTTATACATTTAATGCCTCTATGAGCTAAATGAAAAATATAAAGTGATGTTAAAAATATAAAGTGACATAGAGGTAAAGAGTATTAAGGGGACAGGGGATGGTGTACAATTAAATTAAATTGGGCCATAAAAGATGAGTGCTTTTGAGTGCATTTGGCCATTGTCTATTGTGCTTCCTGACATCACTGCGAGCTGTTGTACAGCCTGATGGCCAGGGGGACGAAAGAGTTATTGTGTCTGTTGGTGGAGCAGGATTGAGACAGCAGTCTGCCACTGAACACGCTCCTCTGCCTGCTGAAGGTGTTGTGCAGAGGGTGGTGGGTGTTGTCCAGTATGGACAGCAGTTTGTCCAGGGTCCTTCTCTCTGCCACAGTCACCAGAAAGTCCAGCTTTGTGCCCACCACTGAGCCAGCTCTCCTCACCAGTCTGTCCAGTCGGGCAGAGTCCCTCTTCTTGCTGCTTCCTCCCCAGCAAACCACAGCGTAGAAGAGGACGCTGGCCACCACGGACTGGTAAAACATCTGCAGCAGTTTTTTGCATATGTTGAAGGATCCCAGCCTTCTCAGGAAGTACAGATGGCTCTGTCCTTTCCTGTGTACAGCGTCCATGTTTGCTGTCCACTCCAACCTGTCATCCAGCTGCAGCCCCAGGTATTTGTAGGTCCTGACCACCTCCACATCGACCCCCTCGATGGACACAGCTTGGAGCTGCGGTTTCTTCCTTCTGAAGTCCACAACCATCTCCTTCGTCTTGGAGGTGTTCAGCTGTAGGCGGTTGGACCTGCACCACTCCACAAAGCCCTCAATCAGGCTCCTGTACTCCCCCTCCTGTCCATCCTTGATACAGCCCACTATTGCAGTGTCATCTGAGTATTTCTGCATGTGGGATGAGACATGAAGTCTTCCAGAGCACAGAGACCCTCCCCAGCCTCAGGCTATGGTTGAACAGTTGCTGAAGCGGCTCCCCAGTTCAGCAGAGCAGGCCTTGAGCATCCTTGGACACGCTTTGTCCGGGTCCGCTGCTTTCCTTGGGCACAGTCTCCTCAGCTCTTTGCTCACCTGCTCCTTGGTGATGGTGAAGGGGAGGGGGATTGAAATGTCCGTGGTGGTGGGGAGGGGGGGTTGAACTGTCTATGGTAGGGGTGGGGGGGAGGGTTGAACTGTCCGTGGGTGTGGCGGGTTGCGGTGCCCTGTAGTCTGAGGTGATAATGGACGTGATGGGGGTGACGGGGGTGTGAGGGGTGTGAAGTGGGCAGTCACTGGCTGTGGGAGCTGGGGTTTCAAACCTGTTAAAAAACAGGTTTAGCTGGTTAGCTCTCCCAGCATCCCCCTCTTCTGTGCTGCTGCCCTTCTTCTTGCAGCCTGTAATGGTTTTCATGCCATCCCAGACCTCCCTCATGTTGTTCCGCTGCAGCTTCTGTTCCACCTTCCTTCTGTACTCCTCCTTTGCCTCTCTCAGCTGGACCTTGACTTCTCCCTGTACGAGCTTCAGCTCGTCTCTGTCACCGTCCTTGAATACCCTCTCATTATATCATGACATGCCTTGGAAAATCCTTCAACAGTTGAGTGCGTTCCCTGCTTTTGCAGAGAAATAAAAAAGCTTACAGCACCTGGAATTCCCTAAGCAGGGTCAGGCCTGGTTAGTACTTGGATGGGAGACCGCCTGGGAATACCAGGTGCTGTAAGCTTTTTTGCCCTCTCTGTGCAGAGGGCGCTGCTGCTTCTTCGGTGGAGACACAGCTTTGAACAACAGAGCAGCTAGTCTGAGAACGATGTTCAACCTTTTTGTGCTGCTTGTGTTTTGCTCACTTCTATATGTTTGCATTAAAAGTGTATATGCATTATATCACGACATGCCTTGGAAAATCCTTCAACAGTTGAGTTCGTTCCCTGCTTTTGCAGAGAAATTAAAAAGCTTACAGCACCCGGAATTCCCAGGCGGTCACCCATCCAAGTACTAACCAGGCCCGACACTGCTTGGCTTCCGAGATCGGACGAGATCGGGCGCGTTCAGGGCGGTGTGGCCGCAAGCCAAGGTGCAGGAGACAAATGCACTATTCATACGCGTTGACACGGAGCGAAACAAGCAAAGACGCTCCGCTACTCTCTACTGACCCAGTAGGACTGATGTTTATGACAGCGCTCTGTCTTCAGCTGTGCTGCACTGGTATATCTCAGTGATTACCTGGAAAGATTGAAACGCTGGAATGCAGCCACTCTCTGAAAACACTGGCATTCCCCAAAAGGTGTTCAAGTGCGCTAATGTTTGCCCCCTCACAGATATAGAGAAAGGAAAGGAAAGGAAAGGAAAGGATGAGGACGGAGCCGGTGAAGGTGTATAAATAGTGTGTTTGTCTGCTCTGCCCTTGCTTACGGCCATACCACTCTGAACACGCCCGATCTCGTCTGATCTCGGAAGCTAAGCAGGGTCGGGCCTGGTTAGTACTTGGATGGGAGACCGCCTGGGAATACCAGGTGCTGTAAGCTTTTTTGCCCTCTCTGTGCAGAGGGCGCTGCTGCTTCTTCGGTGGAGACACAGCTTTGAACAACAGAGCAGCTAGTCTGAGAACGATGTTCAACCTTTTTGTGCTGCTTGTGTTTTGCTCACTTCTATATGTTTGCATTAAAAGTGTAGATAGATAGATAGATAGATAGATAGATAGATAGATAGATAGATAGATAGATAGATAGATAGATAGATACTTTATTTATCCTGGAGGAAATTCAAGCATCCAGTAGCAACAACAAACATTGAACATACATTGAACATACATGCAACATCAAAGAAACAGTAGAAATAAAAATGTGGAATAAAAATGTTTTGTACAACTGTAGTAAAAATGAAGAATAAAAATGTTTTGTACAACTGTAACTATTTACATAAAGTGACTGTAGAAGTATAAGTGTTTTATACATTTAATGCCTCTATGAGCTAAATGAAAAATATAAAGTGATGTTAAAAATATAAAGTGACATAGAGGTAAAGAGTATTAAGGGGACAGGGGATGGTGTACAATTAAATTAAATTGGGCCATAAAAGATGAGTGCTTTTGAGTGCATTTGGCCATTGTCTATTGTGCTTCCTGACATCACTGCGAGCTGTTGTACAGCCTGATGGCCAGGGGGACGAAAGAGTTATTGTGTCTGTTGGTGGAGCAGGATTGAGACAGCAGTCTGCCACTGAACACGCTCCTCTGCCTGCTGAAGGTGTTGTGCAGAGGGTGGTGGGTGTTGTCCAGTATGGACAGCAGTTTGTCCAGGGTCCTTCTCTCTGCCACAGTCACCAGAAAGTCCAGCTTTGTGCCCACCACTGAGCCAGCTCTCCTCACCAGTCTGTCCAGTCGGGCAGAGTCCCTCTTCTTGCTGCTTCCTCCCCAGCAAACCACAGCGTAGAAGAGGACGCTGGCCACCACGGACTGGTAAAACATCTGCAGCAGTTTTTTGCATATGTTGAAGGATCCCAGCCTTCTCAGGAAGTACAGATGGCTCTGTCCTTTCCTGTGTACAGCGTCCATGTTTGCTGTCCACTCCAACCTGTCATCCAGCTGCAGCCCCAGGTATTTGTAGGTCCTGACCACCTCCACATCGACCCCCTCGATGGACACAGCTTGGAGCTGCGGTTTCTTCCTTCTGAAGTCCACAACCATCTCCTTCGTCTTGGAGGTGTTCAGCTGTAGGCGGTTGGACCTGCACCACTCCACAAAGCCCTCAATCAGGCTCCTGTACTCCCCCTCCTGTCCATCCTTGATACAGCCCACTATTGCAGTGTCATCTGAGTATTTCTGCATGTGGGATGAGACATGAAGTCTTCCAGAGCACAGAGACCCTCCCCAGCCTCAGGCTATGGTTGAACAGTTGCTGAAGCGGCTCCCCAGTTCAGCAGAGCAGGCCTTGAGCATCCTTGGACACGCTTTGTCCGGGTCCGCTGCTTTCCTTGGGCACAGTCTCCTCAGCTCTTTGCTCACCTGCTCCTTGGTGATGGTGAAGGGGAGGGGGATTGAAATGTCCGTGGTGGTGGGGAGGGGGGGTTGAACTGTCTATGGTAGGGGTGGGGGGGAGGGTTGAACTGTCCGTGGGTGTGGCGGGTTGCGGTGCCCTGTAGTCTGAGGTGATAATGGACGTGATGGGGGTGACGGGGGTGTGAGGGGTGTGAAGTGGGCAGTCACTGGCTGTGGGAGCTGGGGTTTCAAACCTGTTAAAAAACAGGTTTAGCTGGTTAGCTCTCCCAGCATCCCCCTCTTCTGTGCTGCTGCCCTTCTTCTTGCAGCCTGTAATGGTTTTCATGCCATCCCAGACCTCCCTCATGTTGTTCCGCTGCAGCTTCTGTTCCACCTTCCTTCTGTACTCCTCCTTTGCCTCTCTCAGCTGGACCTTGACTTCTCCCTGTACGAGCTTCAGCTCGTCTCTGTCACCGTCCTTGAATACCCTCTCATTATATCATGACATGCCTTGGAAAATCCTTCAACAGTTGAGTGCGTTCCCTGCTTTTGCAGAGAAATAAAAAAGCTTACAGCACCTGGAATTCCCTAAGCAGGGTCAGGCCTGGTTAGTACTTGGATGGGAGACCGCCTGGGAATACCAGGTGCTGTAAGCTTTTTTGCCCTCTCTGTGCAGAGGGCGCTGCTGCTTCTTCGGTGGAGACACAGCTTTGAACAACAGAGCAGCTAGTCTGAGAACGATGTTCAACCTTTTTGTGCTGCTTGTGTTTTGCTCACTTCTATATGTTTGCATTAAAAGTGTATATGCATTATATCACGACATGCCTTGGAAAATCCTTCAACAGTTGAGTTCGTTCCCTGCTTTTGCAGAGAAATTAAAAAGCTTACAGCACCCGGAATTCCCAGGCGGTCACCCATCCAAGTACTAACCAGGCCCGACACTGCTTGGCTTCCGAGATCGGACGAGATCGGGCGCGTTCAGGGCGGTGTGGCCGCAAGCCAAGGTGCAGGAGACAAATGCACTATTCATACGCGTTGACACGGAGCGAAACAAGCAAAGACGCTCCGCTATTCTCTACTGACCCAGTCGGACTGATGTTTATGACAGCGCTCTGTCTTCAGCTGTGCTGCACTGGTATATCTCAGTGATTACCTGGAAAGATTGAAACGCTGGAATGCAGCCACTCTCTGAAAACACTGGCATTCCCCAAAAGGTGTTCAAGTGCGCTAATGTTTGCCCCCTCACAGATATAGAGAAAGGAAAGGAAAGGAAAGGAAAGGATGAGGACGGAGCCGGTGAAGGTGTATAAATAGTGTGTTTGTCTGCTCTGCCCTTGCTTACGGCCATACCACTCTGAACACGCCCGATCTCGTCTGATCTCGGAAGCTAAGCAGGGTCGGGCCTGGTTAGTACTTGGATGGGAGACCGCCTGGGAATACCAGGTGCTGTAAGCTTTTTTGCCCTCTCTGTGCAGAGGGCGCTGCTGCTTCTTCGGTGGAGACACAGCTTTGAACAACAGAGCAGCTAGTCTGAGAACGATGTTCAACCTTTTTGTGCTGCTTGTGTTTTGCTCACTTCTATATGTTTGCATTAAAAGTGTATATGCATTATATCACGACATGCCTTGGAAAATCCTTCAACAGTTGAGTTCGTTCCCTGCTTTTGCAGAGAAATTAAAAAGCTTACAGCACCCGGAATTCCCAGGCGGTCACCCATCCAAGTACTAACCAGGCCCGACCCTGCTTGGCTTCCGAGATCGGACGAGATCGGGCGCGTTCAGGGCGGTGTGGCCGCAAGCCAAGGTGCAGGAGACAAATGCACTATTCATACGCGTTGACACGGAGCGAAACAAGCAAAGACGCTCCGCTATTCTCTACTGACCCAGTCGGACTGATGTTTATGACAGCGCTCTGTCTTCAGCTGTGCTGCACTGGTATATCTCAGTGATTACCTGGAAAGATTGAAACGCTGGAATGCAGCCACTCTCTGAAAACACTGGCATTCCCCAAAAGGTGTTCAAGTGCGCTAATGTTTGCCCCCTCACAGATATAGAGAAAGGAAAGGAAAGGAAAGGAAAGGATGAGGACGGAGCCGGTGAAGGTGTATAAATAGTGTGTTTGTCTGCTCTGCCCTTGCTTACGGCCATACCACTCTGAACACGCCCGATCTCGTCTGATCTCGGAAGCTAAGCAGGGTCGGGCCTGGTTAGTACTTGGATGGGAGACCGCCTGGGAATACCAGGTGCTGTAAGCTTTTTTGCCCTCTCTGTGCAGAGGGCGCTGCTGCTTCTTCGGTGGAGACACAGCTTTGAACAACAGAGCAGCTAGTCTGAGAACGATGTTCAACCTTTTTGTGCTGCTTGTGTTTTGCTCACTTCTATATGTTTGCATTAAAAGTGTATATGCATTATATCACGACATGCCTTGGAAAATCCTTCAACAGTTGAGTTCGTTCCCTGCTTTTGCAGAGAAATTAAAAAGCTTACAGCACCCGGAATTCCCAGGCGGTCACCCATCCAAGTACTAACCAGGCCCGACCCTGCTTGGCTTCCGAGATCGGACGAGATCGGGCGCGTTCAGGGCGGTGTGGCCGCAAGCCAAGGTGCAGGAGACAAATGCACTATTCATACGCGTTGACACGGAGCGAAACAAGCAAAGACGCTCCGCTATTCTCTACTGACCCAGTCGGACTGATGTTTATGACAGCGCTCTGTCTTCAGCTGTGCTGCACTGGTATATCTCAGTGATTACCTGGAAAGATTGAAACGCTGGAATGCAGCCACTCTCTGAAAACACTGGCATTCCCCAAAAGGTGTTCAAGTGCGCTAATGTTTGCCCCCTCACAGATATAGAGAAAGGAAAGGAAAGGAAAGGAAAGGATGAGGACGGAGCCGGTGAAGGTGTATAAATAGTGTGTTTGTCTGCTCTGCCCTTGCTTACGGCCATACCACTCTGAACACGCCCGATCTCGTCTGATCTCGGAAGCTAAGCAGGGTCGGGCCTGGTTAGTACTTGGATGGGAGACCGCCTGGGAATACCAGGTGCTGTAAGCTTTTTTGCCCTCTCTGTGCAGAGGGCGCTGCTGCTTCTTCGGTGGAGACACAGCTTTGAACAACAGAGCAGCTAGTCTGAGAACGATGTTCAACCTTTTTGTGCTGCTTGTGTTTTGCTCACTTCTATATGTTTGCATTAAAAGTGTAGATAGATAGATAGATAGATAGATAGATAGATAGATAGATAGATAGATAGATAGATAGATAGATACTTTATTTATCCTGGAGGAAATTCAAGCATCCAGTAGCAACAACAAACATTGAACATACATTGAACATACATGCAACATCAAAGAAACAGTAGAAATAAAAATGTGGAATAAAAATGTTTTGTACAACTGTAGTAAAAATGAAGAATAAAAATGTTTTGTACAACTGTAACTATTTACATAAAGTGACTGTAGAAGTATAAGTGTTTTATACATTTAATGCCTCTATGAGCTAAATGAAAAATATAAAGTGATGTTAAAAATATAAAGTGACATAGAGGTAAAGAGTATTAAGGGGACAGGGGATGGTGTACAATTAAATTAAATTGGGCCATAAAAGATGAGTGCTTTTGAGTGCATTTGGCCATTGTCTATTGTGCTTCCTGACATCACTGCGAGCTGTTGTACAGCCTGATGGCCAGGGGGACGAAAGAGTTATTGTGTCTGTTGGTGGAGCAGGATTGAGACAGCAGTCTGCCACTGAACACGCTCCTCTGCCTGCTGAAGGTGTTGTGCAGAGGGTGGTGGGTGTTGTCCAGTATGGACAGCAGTTTGTCCAGGGTCCTTCTCTCTGCCACAGTCACCAGAAAGTCCAGCTTTGTGCCCACCACTGAGCCAGCTCTCCTCACCAGTCTGTCCAGTCGGGCAGAGTCCCTCTTCTTGCTGCTTCCTCCCCAGCAAACCACAGCGTAGAAGAGGACGCTGGCCACCACGGACTGGTAAAACATCTGCAGCAGTTTTTTGCATATGTTGAAGGATCCCAGCCTTCTCAGGAAGTACAGATGGCTCTGTCCTTTCCTGTGTACAGCGTCCATGTTTGCTGTCCACTCCAACCTGTCATCCAGCTGCAGCCCCAGGTATTTGTAGGTCCTGACCACCTCCACATCGACCCCCTCGATGGACACAGCTTGGAGCTGCGGTTTCTTCCTTCTGAAGTCCACAACCATCTCCTTCGTCTTGGAGGTGTTCAGCTGTAGGCGGTTGGACCTGCACCACTCCACAAAGCCCTCAATCAGGCTCCTGTACTCCCCCTCCTGTCCATCCTTGATACAGCCCACTATTGCAGTGTCATCTGAGTATTTCTGCATGTGGGATGAGACATGAAGTCTTCCAGAGCACAGAGACCCTCCCCAGCCTCAGGCTATGGTTGAACAGTTGCTGAAGCGGCTCCCCAGTTCAGCAGAGCAGGCCTTGAGCATCCTTGGACACGCTTTGTCCGGGTCCGCTGCTTTCCTTGGGCACAGTCTCCTCAGCTCTTTGCTCACCTGCTCCTTGGTGATGGTGAAGGGGAGGGGGATTGAAATGTCCGTGGTGGTGGGGAGGGGGGGTTGAACTGTCTATGGTAGGGGTGGGGGGGAGGGTTGAACTGTCCGTGGGTGTGGCGGGTTGCGGTGCCCTGTAGTCTGAGGTGATAATGGACGTGATGGGGGTGACGGGGGTGTGAGGGGTGTGAAGTGGGCAGTCACTGGCTGTGGGAGCTGGGGTTTCAAACCTGTTAAAAAACAGGTTTAGCTGGTTAGCTCTCCCAGCATCCCCCTCTTCTGTGCTGCTGCCCTTCTTCTTGCAGCCTGTAATGGTTTTCATGCCATCCCAGACCTCCCTCATGTTGTTCCGCTGCAGCTTCTGTTCCACCTTCCTTCTGTACTCCTCCTTTGCCTCTCTCAGCTGGACCTTGACTTCTCCCTGTACGAGCTTCAGCTCGTCTCTGTCACCGTCCTTGAATACCCTCTCATTATATCATGACATGCCTTGGAAAATCCTTCAACAGTTGAGTGCGTTCCCTGCTTTTGCAGAGAAATAAAAAAGCTTACAGCACCTGGAATTCCCTAAGCAGGGTCAGGCCTGGTTAGTACTTGGATGGGAGACCGCCTGGGAATACCAGGTGCTGTAAGCTTTTTTGCCCTCTCTGTGCAGAGGGCGCTGCTGCTTCTTCGGTGGAGACACAGCTTTGAACAACAGAGCAGCTAGTCTGAGAACGATGTTCAACCTTTTTGTGCTGCTTGTGTTTTGCTCACTTCTATATGTTTGCATTAAAAGTGTATATGCATTATATCACGACATGCCTTGGAAAATCCTTCAACAGTTGAGTTCGTTCCCTGCTTTTGCAGAGAAATTAAAAAGCTTACAGCACCCGGAATTCCCAGGCGGTCACCCATCCAAGTACTAACCAGGCCCGACACTGCTTGGCTTCCGAGATCGGACGAGATCGGGCGCGTTCAGGGCGGTGTGGCCGCAAGCCAAGGTGCAGGAGACAAATGCACTATTCATACGCGTTGACACGGAGCGAAACAAGCAAAGACGCTCCGCTATTCTCTACTGACCCAGTCGGACTGATGTTTATGACAGCGCTCTGTCTTCAGCTGTGCTGCACTGGTATATCTCAGTGATTACCTGGAAAGATTGAAACGCTGGAATGCAGCCACTCTCTGAAAACACTGGCATTCCCCAAAAGGTGTTCAAGTGCGCTAATGTTTGCCCCCTCACAGATATAGAGAAAGGAAAGGAAAGGAAAGGAAAGGATGAGGACGGAGCCGGTGAAGGTGTATAAATAGTGTGTTTGTCTGCTCTGCCCTTGCTTACGGCCATACCACTCTGAACACGCCCGATCTCGTCTGATCTCGGAAGCTAAGCAGGGTCGGGCCTGGTTAGTACTTGGATGGGAGACCGCCTGGGAATACCAGGTGCTGTAAGCTTTTTTGCCCTCTCTGTGCAGAGGGCGCTGCTGCTTCTTCGGTGGAGACACAGCTTTGAACAACAGAGCAGCTAGTCTGAGAACGATGTTCAACCTTTTTGTGCTGCTTGTGTTTTGCTCACTTCTATATGTTTGCATTAAAAGTGTATATGCATTATATCACGACATGCCTTGGAAAATCCTTCAACAGTTGAGTTCGTTCCCTGCTTTTGCAGAGAAATTAAAAAGCTTACAGCACCCGGAATTCCCAGGCGGTCACCCATCCAAGTACTAACCAGGCCCGACCCTGCTTGGCTTCCGAGATCGGACGAGATCGGGCGCGTTCAGGGCGGTGTGGCCGCAAGCCAAGGTGCAGGAGACAAATGCACTATTCATACGCGTTGACACGGAGCGAAACAAGCAAAGACGCTCCGCTATTCTCTACTGACCCAGTCGGACTGATGTTTATGACAGCGCTCTGTCTTCAGCTGTGCTGCACTGGTATATCTCAGTGATTACCTGGAAAGATTGAAACGCTGGAATGCAGCCACTCTCTGAAAACACTGGCATTCCCCAAAAGGTGTTCAAGTGCGCTAATGTTTGCCCCCTCACAGATATAGAGAAAGGAAAGGAAAGGAAAGGAAAGGATGAGGACGGAGCCGGTGAAGGTGTATAAATAGTGTGTTTGTCTGCTCTGCCCTTGCTTACGGCCATACCACTCTGAACACGCCCGATCTCGTCTGATCTCGGAAGCTAAGCAGGGTCGGGCCTGGTTAGTACTTGGATGGGAGACCGCCTGGGAATACCAGGTGCTGTAAGCTTTTTTGCCCTCTCTGTGCAGAGGGCGCTGCTGCTTCTTCGGTGGAGACACAGCTTTGAACAACAGAGCAGCTAGTCTGAGAACGATGTTCAACCTTTTTGTGCTGCTTGTGTTTTGCTCACTTCTATATGTTTGCATTAAAAGTGTATATGCATTATATCACGACATGCCTTGGAAAATCCTTCAACAGTTGAGTTCGTTCCCTGCTTTTGCAGAGAAATTAAAAAGCTTACAGCACCCGGAATTCCCAGGCGGTCACCCATCCAAGTACTAACCAGGCCCGACCCTGCTTGGCTTCCGAGATCGGACGAGATCGGGCGCGTTCAGGGCGGTGTGGCCGCAAGCCAAGGTGCAGGAGACAAATGCACTATTCATACGCGTTGACACGGAGCGAAACAAGCAAAGACGCTCCGCTATTCTCTACTGACCCAGTCGGACTGATGTTTATGACAGCGCTCTGTCTTCAGCTGTGCTGCACTGGTATATCTCAGTGATTACCTGGAAAGATTGAAACGCTGGAATGCAGCCACTCTCTGAAAACACTGGCATTCCCCAAAAGGTGTTCAAGTGCGCTAATGTTTGCCCCCTCACAGATATAGAAGAAAGGAAAGGAAAGGAAAGGATGAGGACGGAGCCGGTGAAGGTGTATAAATAGTGTGTTTGTCTGCTCTGCCCTTGCTTACGGCCATACCACTCTGAACACGCCCGATCTCGTCTGATCTCGGAAGCTAAGCAGGGTCGGGCCTGGTTAGTACTTGGATGGGAGACCGCCTGGGAATACCAGGTGCTGTAAGCTTTTTTGCCCTCTCTGTGCAGAGGGCGCTGCTGCTTCTTCGGTGGAGACACAGCTTTGAACAACAGAGCAGCTAGTCTGAGAACGATGTTCAACCTTTTTGTGCTGCTTGTGTTTTGCTCACTTCTATATGTTTGCATTAAAAGTGTAGATAGATAGATAGATAGATAGATAGATAGATAGATAGATAGATAGATAGATAGATAGATAGATACTTTATTTATCCTGGAGGAAATTCAAGCATCCAGTAGCAACAACAAACATTGAACATACATTGAACATACATGCAACATCAAAGAAACAGTAGAAATAAAAATGTGGAATAAAAATGTTTTGTACAACTGTAGTAAAAATGAAGAATAAAAATGTTTTGTACAACTGTAACTATTTACATAAAGTGACTGTAGAAGTATAAGTGTTTTATACATTTAATGCCTCTATGAGCTAAATGAAAAATATAAAGTGATGTTAAAAATATAAAGTGACATAGAGGTAAAGAGTATTAAGGGGACAGGGGATGGTGTACAATTAAATTAAATTGGGCCATAAAAGATGAGTGCTTTTGAGTGCATTTGGCCATTGTCTATTGTGCTTCCTGACATCACTGCGAGCTGTTGTACAGCCTGATGGCCAGGGGGACGAAAGAGTTATTGTGTCTGTTGGTGGAGCAGGATTGAGACAGCAGTCTGCCACTGAACACGCTCCTCTGCCTGCTGAAGGTGTTGTGCAGAGGGTGGTGGGTGTTGTCCAGTATGGACAGCAGTTTGTCCAGGGTCCTTCTCTCTGCCACAGTCACCAGAAAGTCCAGCTTTGTGCCCACCACTGAGCCAGCTCTCCTCACCAGTCTGTCCAGTCGGGCAGAGTCCCTCTTCTTGCTGCTTCCTCCCCAGCAAACCACAGCGTAGAAGAGGACGCTGGCCACCACGGACTGGTAAAACATCTGCAGCAGTTTTTTGCATATGTTGAAGGATCCCAGCCTTCTCAGGAAGTACAGATGGCTCTGTCCTTTCCTGTGTACAGCGTCCATGTTTGCTGTCCACTCCAACCTGTCATCCAGCTGCAGCCCCAGGTATTTGTAGGTCCTGACCACCTCCACATCGACCCCCTCGATGGACACAGCTTGGAGCTGCGGTTTCTTCCTTCTGAAGTCCACAACCATCTCCTTCGTCTTGGAGGTGTTCAGCTGTAGGCGGTTGGACCTGCACCACTCCACAAAGCCCTCAATCAGGCTCCTGTACTCCCCCTCCTGTCCATCCTTGATACAGCCCACTATTGCAGTGTCATCTGAGTATTTCTGCATGTGGGATGAGACATGAAGTCTTCCAGAGCACAGAGACCCTCCCCAGCCTCAGGCTATGGTTGAACAGTTGCTGAAGCGGCTCCCCAGTTCAGCAGAGCAGGCCTTGAGCATCCTTGGACACGCTTTGTCCGGGTCCGCTGCTTTCCTTGGGCACAGTCTCCTCAGCTCTTTGCTCACCTGCTCCTTGGTGATGGTGAAGGGGAGGGGGATTGAAATGTCCGTGGTGGTGGGGAGGGGGGGTTGAACTGTCTATGGTAGGGGTGGGGGGAGGGTTGAACTGTCCGTGGGTGTGGCGGGTTGCGGTGCCCTGTAGTCTGAGGTGATAATGGACGTGATGGGGGTGACGGGGGTGTGAGGGGTGTGAAGTGGGCAGTCACTGGCTGTGGGAGCTGGGGTTTCAAACCTGTTAAAAAACAGGTTTAGCTGGTTAGCTCTCCCAGCATCCCCCTCTTCTGTGCTGCTGCCCTTCTTCTTGCAGCCTGTAATGGTTTTCATGCCATCCCAGACCTCCCTCATGTTGTTCCGCTGCAGCTTCTGTTCCACCTTCCTTCTGTACTCCTCATTTGCCTCTCTCAGCTGGACCTTGACTTCTCCCTGTACGAGCTTCAGCTCGTCTCTGTCACCGTCCTTGAATACCCTCTCATTATATTCTGACATGCCTTGGAAAATCCTTCAACAGTTGAAGTGCGTTCCCTGCTTTTGCAGAGAATAAAAAAGCTTACAGCACCTGGAATTCCCTAGCAGGGTCAGGCCTGGTTAGTACTTGGATGGGAGACCGCATGGAATACCCAGGTGCTGTCAAGTTTTTTGCTCCTCTCTGTGCAGAGGCGCTGCTGCTTATCGGTGGAGACACAGCTTTGAACAACAGCAGCAGCTAGTCTGAGAACGATGTTCTACCTTTTTGTGCTGCTTGTGTTTTGCTCACTTCTATATGTTTGCATTAAAAGTGTTATATGCATTATATCACGACATGCCTTGGAAATCCTTCAACAGTGAGTTCGTTCCCTGCTTTTGCAGAGAAATTAAAAAGCTTACAGACACCCGGAATTCACAGGCGGTCACCCATCCAAGTACTAACCAGGCCCGACACTGCTTGGCTTCGAGATTCGGACGAGATCGGGCAGCGTTCAGGGCAGCTTTGTGGCCGCAAGCCAAGGGGCAGGAGACAAATGCACTATTCATACGCCGTTGACACGGAGCGAAACAAGCAAAGACGCTCCCGCTACTTCTCTACTGACCAGTCGGACTGATGTTTATGACAAGCGTCTGTCTTCAGCTGTGCTGCACTGGTATATCTCAGTGATTACCTGGAAAGATTGAAACGCTGGAATGCAGCCACTCTATGAAAACACTGGCATTCCCTCAAAAGGTGTTCAAGTGCGCTAATGTTTGCCCACTCACAGATATAGAGAAAGGAAAGGAAAGGAAAGGAAAGGATGAGGACGGAGCCGGTGAAGGTGTATAAATAGTGTGTTGTCTGCACTGCCCTTGCTTACGGCCATACCACTCTGAACACGCCGATCTCGTCTGATCTCGGACAGCTAAGCAGGGTCGGGCCTTGGATGGGACACCGCCTGGGAATACCAGGTGCTGTAAGCTTTTTTGCCCTCTCTGTGCAGAGGGCGCTGCTGCTTCTTCGGTGGAGACACAGCTTTGAACAACAGAGCAGCTAGTCTGAGAACGATGTTCAACCTTTTTGTGCTGCTGTGTTTTTGCTCACTTCTATATGTTTGCATTAAAAAGTTGTAGATAGATAGATAGATAGATAGATAGATAGATAGATAGATAGAATAGATAGATAGATAGGATACTTATTTATCCTGGAGGAAATTCAAGCATCCAGTAGCAACAACAAACATTGAACATACATTGAACATACATGCAA
>NW_023504059.1:0-76976 GCF_904848185.1 Acanthopagrus latus
TTGATTGTGAATTCACCAGCAGTAGAAACCTACAACTTTCAATAACCAGCATCATATTTTGTCACCAAGATTACCCAAACATGAGCACTGACCTGAATGTCTGAATGCTGTAAGTGCTTCTTGTTGGGGTATTTTTGTTGACCTCTTCTTCTAGATCATGTGAGAGAAGTCACCCAGCCAGCTGTGCCACATCATTTGGTATAATGTGTAGTTCATCTCCTCTTGGTCTAGATGTGGTCATTATTATTACCCTAATAAAAAACACTGACTTTGGTTTCATTGCAGTAAGTGCTTTTTGTTGGGGTAGTTATGCTGAGCACTGCATTTTAAAGTATCACCATTGGTATCACATGAAGATAACCTCAAATGAAGACACTGATGACTTCTGTGGACAGAAGTGCTTCTCTTTGGGGTTGTCTTGCTTGTGAATTCATCAGAGAATTCACCAAGCAACTGCTGAGAACCTTCATTCACATCCTTTTCACCTGACAAGACAAGTTTGTCACAGAGAGCATTGTTGACCACTGCATTTTCAAGTTTCACTTTACATTTTCATTGCTGGAGCTGAACTGGGCCAATATGTGGCAAAGACTTTCATGAAGGCATCTCATTGCTGTGCTATTGGTCATTCAACACATGCTAATTGAAAGAATGCAGGCATGAGCGTCATCTGTTACCTCCCATTCTTTTCGAAGTAGGCGGAGTATGGTGACAATGTCTTGGCTGAGTAGTTAAGAAGGGCAACCCTTTCTGAGAGGCATCACTTCCACTGCAACAGGGACAACATGAAGCAGATGCCAGAAACAAGAGGAATACAGAGAAAGTCTGATGAAATTTAGCCTGCTAAATGAACGTCTTTGTTATTGACCCAACTTTAGCATTGACTCTTGACCTCTGAATACAGTAAGTGCTACTTGTTGGGGCGGTTGCATTTGACAGAATCATCAACTGCGTAATGAGGACATCAGGTAAAGCATTGAAATCAGACTAAGGCCACTTCAAATGGAGACACTAATGATTTTTATGTACATAAGTGCTTCTTTTGGGGTTGCCTTGATTGTGAATTCACCCGCAGTCGAAAACTACAACTTTTCACGTAACCAGCATCATATTTTGTCACCAAGATTACCCAAACATGAGCACTGACCCGAATGTCTGAATGCTGTAAGTGCTTCTTGTTGGGGTATTTTTGTTGACCTCTTCTTCTAGATCATGTGAGAGAAGTCACCCAGCCAGCTGTGCCACATCATTTGGTATAATGTGTAGTTCATCTCCTCTTGGTCTAGATGTGGTCATTATTATTACCCTGGTAAAAAAAACACTGACTTTGGTTTCGTTGCAGTAAGGACTTTTTGTTGGGTAGTTATGCTGAGCACTGCATTTTAAAGTATCACCATTGGTATCACATGAAGGTAACCTCAAATGAAGACACTGATGACTTCTGTGGACAGAAGTGCTTCTTTTTGGGGTTGTCTTGCTTGTGAATTCATCAGAGAATTCACCAAGCAACTGCTGAGAACCTTCATACACATCCTTTTCACCTGACAAGACAAGTTTGTCACAGAGAGCATTGTTGACCACTGCATTTTCAAGTTTCACTTTACATTTTCATTGCTGGAGCTGAAACTGGGCCAATATGTGGCAAAGACTTTCATGAAGCATCTCATTGCTGTCCTATTGGTCACTCAACACATGCTAATTGAAAGAATGCAGGCATGAGCGTCATCTTTTACCTCCCATTCTTTTCGAAGTAGGCGGAGTATGGTGACAATGTCTTGGCTGAGTAGTTAAGATGGGCAACCCTTTCTGAGAGGCATCACTTCCACTGCAACAGGGACAACATGAAGCAGATGCCAGAAACAAGAGGAATAAGTGCTACTTGTTGGGGCGCTTGCATTCCATCGGAACAGAATGATCAACTGCGTAATGAGGACATCAGGTAAAGCACTGAAATCAGACTAAGGCCATCTCAAATGGAGACACTACTGATTTTTTGTACTTAAGTGCTTCTCTTTGGGGTTGCCTTGATTGTGAATTCACCAGCAGTAGAAAACTACAACTTTCAAGTAACCAGCATCATATTTTGTGACCATGATTACCCAAACATAAGCACTGACCCTAATATCTGAATGTTGTAAGTGCTTCTTGTTGGGCTACTTTTGTTGACCTGTTCTTCTAGATCATGTGAGAGAAGTCACCCAGCCAGCTGTGCAACATCATTTGGTATAATGTGTAGTGAATCTCCTCTTGGTCTAGATGTGGTCATTATTATTACCCTAATAAAAAACACTTTGGTTTCGTTGCAGTAAGTGCTTTTTGTTGGGGTAGTTATGCTCAGCACTGCATCTTAAAGTATCACCATTGGTATCACATAAAGATAACCTCAAATAGAGACACTGATGACTTTTGTGGACAGAAGTGCTTCTCTTTGGGGTTGTCTTGCTTGTGAATTCATCAGGTAATTCACCAAGCAACTGCTGAGAACCGTCATTCACATCCTTTTCACCTGACAAGACAAGTTTGTCACAGAGAGCATTGTTGACCACTGCATTTTCAAGTTTCACTTTACATTTTCATTGCTGGAGCTGCAGCTGGGCCAATATCAGGCAAAGACTTTCATGAATGTATCTCATTGCTGTGCTATTGGTCAGTCAACACATGTTAATTGAAAGAATGCAGGCATGAGCGTCATCTGTTACCTCCCATTCGTTTCGAAGTAGGTGGAGTATGGTGACAATGTCTTGGCTGAGTAGTTAAGATGGGCAACCCTTTCTGAGAGGCATCACTTCCACTGCAACAGGGACAACATGAAGCAGATGCCAGAAACAAAAGGAATACAGAGAAAGTCTGATGAAATTTAGCCTGCGTCTTTGTTATTGACCCAACTTTAGCATTGACTCTTGACCTCTGAATACAGTAAGTGCTACTTGTTGGGGCGGTTGCATTTGACAGAATCATCAACTGCGTAATGAGGACATCAGGTAAAGCATTGAAATCAGACTAAGGCCACTTCAAATGGAGACACTACTGATTTTTTTTTACTGAAGTGCTTCTCTTTGGGGTTGCCTTGATTGTGAATTCACGAGCAGTCGAAAACTACAACTTCTCTTTGGGGTTGCCTTGATTGTGAATTCACCAGCAGTAGAAACCTACAACTTTCAAGTAACCAGCATCATATTTTGTCACCAAGATTACCCAAACATAAGCACTGTCCTGAATGTCTGAATGATGTAAGTGCTTCTTGTTGGGGTATTTTTGTGGACCTGTTCTTCTAGATTATGTAAGAGAATTCACCCATCCAGCTGTGCCACATTATTTGGTATAATGTGTAGTTCATCTCCTCTTGGTCTAGATGTGGTCATTATTATCAACTTAGTAAAAAACACTGATTTTGGTTTCGTTGCAGTAAGTGCTTTTTGTTGGGGTAGTTATGCTCAGCACTGCATTTGTGAATTCACCAGCAATTCACCAAGTAACTGCTGAGAACCTTCATTCACATCCATTTCACCTGACAAGACAAGTTTGTCACAGAGAGCATTGACCGCTGCATTTTCAAGTTTCACTTTACATTTTCATTGCTGGAGCTGAAACTGGACCAATATGTGGCAAGGACTTTCATGAAGGCATCTCATTGCTGTCCTATTGGTCATTCAACACATGCTAATTGAAAGAATGCAGGCATGAGCGTCATCTGTTAACTCCCATTCTTTTCAAAGTAGGCGGATTATGGTGACAATGTCTTGGCTGAGTAGTTAAGATGGGCAACCCTTGCATGACTTCCACTGCAACAGGGACAACATGAAGCAGATGCCAGAAACAAGAGGAACATGCCAGAAACAAGAGGAATAAGTGCTACTTGTTGGGGTGCTTGCATTTCAGAATCATCAACTGCGTAATGAGGACATCAGGTAAAGCACTGAAAAAAGTGCTTCTGTTTGGGGTTGTCTTGCTTGTGAATTCATCAGAGAATTCACCAAGCAACTGCTGAGAACCTTCATTCACATCCTTTTCACCTGACAAGACAAGTTTGTCACAGAGAGTATTGTTGACCACTGCATTTTCAAGTTTCACTTTACATTTTCATTGCTGGAGCTGAAACTGGGCCAATATGTGGCAAACACTTTCATGAAGGCATCTCATTGCTGTCCTATTGGTCACTCAACACATGCTAATTGAAAGAATGCAGGAATGAGCGTCATCTTTTACCTCCCATTCTTTTCGAAGTAGGCGGAGTATGGTGACAATGTCTTGGCTGAGTAGTTAAGATGGGCAACCCTTTCTGAGAGGCATCACTTCCACTGCAACAGGGACAACATGAAGCAGATGCCAGAAACAAGAGGAATAAGTGCTGCTTGTTGGGGCGCTTGCATTTCATCGGAACAGAATGATCAACTGCGTAATGAGGACATCAGGTAAAGCACTGAAATCAGACTAAGGCCATCTCAAATGGAGACACTAATGATTTTTTGTACTTAAGTGCTTCTCTTTGGGGTTGCCTTGATTGTGAATTCACCAGCAGTAGAAAACTACAACTTTCAAGTAACCAGCATCATATTTTGTGACCATGATTACCCAAACATAAGCACTGACCCTAATGTCTGAATGTCGTAAGTGCTTCTTGTTGGGCTACTTTTGTTGACCTGTTCTTCTAGATCATGTGAGAGAAGTCACCCAGCCAGCTGTGCAACATCATTTGGTATAATGTGTAGTGAATCTCCTCTTGGTCTAGATGTGGTCATTATTATTACCCTAATAAAAAACACTGACTTTGGTTTCGTTGCAGTAAGTGCTTTTTGTTGGGGTAGTTATGCTCAGCACTGCATCTTAAAGTATCACCATTGGTATCACATAAAGATAACCTCAAATAGAGACACTGATGACTTTTGTGGACACAAGTGCTTCTCTTTGGGGTTGTCTTGCTTGTGAATTCATCAGGTAATTCACCAAGCAACTGCTGAGAACCATCATTCACATCCTTTTCACCTGACAAGACAAGTTTGTCACAGAGAGCATTGTTAACCACTGCATTTTCAAGTTTCACTTTACATTTTCATTGCTGGAGCTGCAGCTGGGCCAATATCAGGCAAAGACTTTCATGAAGGTATCTCATTGCTGTGCTATTGGTCAGTCAACACATGTTAATTGAAAGAATGCAGGCATGAGCGTCATCTGTTACCTCCCATTCGTTTCGAAGTAGGTGGAGTATGGTGACAATGTCTTGGCTGAGTAGTTAAGATGGGCAACCCTTTCTGAGAGGCATCACTTCCACTGCAACAGGGACAACATGAAGCAGATGCCAGAAACAAGAGGAATAAGTGCTACTTGTTGGGGCGGTTGCATTTGACAGAATCATCAACTGCGTAATGAGGACATCAGGTAAAGCATTGAAATCAGACTAAGGCCACTTCAAATGGAGACACTACTGATTTTTTTTTACTGAAGTGCTTCTCTTTGGGGTTGCCTTGATTGTGAATTCACCAGCATAGAAACCTACAACTTTCAATAACCAGCATCTATTTTGTCACCAAGATTACCCAAACATGAGCACTGACCTGAATGTCTGAATGCTGTAAGTGCTTCTTGTTGGGGTATTTTTGTTGACCTCTTCTTCTAGATCATGTGAGAGAAGTCACCCAGCCAGCTGTGCCACATCATTTGGTATAATGTGTAGTTCATCTCCTCTTGGTCTAGATGTGGTCATTATTATTACCTTAATAAAAAACACTGACTTTGGTTTCATTGCAGTAAGTGCTTTTTGTTGGGTAGTTATGCTGAGCACTGCATTTCAAGTATCACCATTGGTATCACATGAAATAACCTCAAATGGAGACACTGATGACTTCTGTGGACACAAGTGCTTGTCTTTCGGGTTGTCTTGCTTGTGAATTCATCAGAGAATTCACCAAGCAACTGCGAAAACCTTGATTTACATCCTTTTTACCTGACAAGACGTTTGTCACAGAGAGCATTGTTGACCAGTGCATTTTCAAGTTTCACTTTACATTTTCATTGCTGGAGCTGCAGCTGGGCCAATATGTGGCAAAGACTTTCATGAAGGCATCTCATTGCCATGTGCTATTGGTCACTCAACACATGCTAATTGAAAGCATGCAGGCATGAGAGTCACCGTTTACCTCCCATTCTTTCGAAGTAGGCGGAGTATGGTGACAATGTCTTGGCTGAGTAGTTAAGAAGGGCAACCCTTTCTGAGAGGCATCACTTCCACTGCAACAGGGACAACATGAAGCAGATGCCAGAAACAAGAGGAATACAGAGAAAGTCTGATGAAATTTAGCCTGCTAAATGAATGTCTTTGTTATTGACCCAACTTTAGCATTGACTCTTGACCTCTGAATACAGTAAGTGCTACTTGTTGGGCGGTTGCATTTGACAGAATAATCAACTGCGTAATGAGGACATCAGGTAAAGCATTGAAATCAGACTAAGGCCACTTCAAATGGAGACACTAATGATTTTTATGTACATAAGTGCTTCTCTTTGGGGTTGCCTTGATTGTGAATTCACCCGCAGTCGAAAACTACAACTTTTCACGTAACCAGCATCATATTTTGTCACCAAGATTACCCAAACATGAGCACTGACCCGAATGTCTGAATGCTGTAAGTGCTTCTTGTTGGGGTATTTTTGTTGACCTCTTCTTCTAGATCATGTGAGAGAAGTCACCCAGCCAGCTGTGCCACATCATTTGGTATAATGTGTAGTTCATCTCCTCTTGGTCTAGATGTGGTCATTATTATTACCCTGGTAAAAAAAACACTGACTTTGGTTTCGTTGCAGTAAGGACTTTTTGTTGGGGTAGTTATGCTGAGCACTGCATTTTAAAGTATCACCATTGGTATCACATGAAGGTAACCTCAAATGAAGACACTGATGACTTCTGTGGACAGAAGTGCTTCTTTTTGGGGTTGTCTTGCTTGTGAATTCATCAGAGAATTCACCAAGCAACTGCTGAGAACCTTCATACACATCCTTTTCACCTGACAAGACAAGTTTGTCACAGAGAGCATTGTTGACCACTGCATTTTCAAGTTTCACTTTACATTTTCATTGCTGGAGCTGAAACTGGGCCAATATGTGGCAAAGACTTTCATGAAGGCATCTCATTGCTGTCCTATTGGTCACTCAACACATGCTAATTGAAAGAATGCAGGCATGAGCGTCATCTTTTACCTCCCATTCTTTTCGAAGTAGGCGGAGTATGGTGACAATGTCTTGGCTGAGTAGTTAAGATGGGCAACCCTTTCTGAGAGGCATCACTTCCACTGCAACAGGGACAACATGAAGCAGATGCCAGAAACAAGAGGAATAAGTGCTACTTGTTGGGGCGCTTGCATTTCATCGGAACAGAATGATCAACTGCGTAATGAGGACATCAGGTAAAGCACTGAAATCAGACTAAGGCCATCTCAAATGGAGACACTACTGATTTTTTGTACTTAAGTGCTTCTCTTTGGGGTTGCCTTGATTGTGAATTCACCAGCAGTAGAAAACTACAACTTTCAAGTAACCAGCATCATATTTTGTGACCATGATTACCCAAACATAAGCACTGACCCTAATGTCTGAATGTTGTAAGTGCTTCTTGTTGGGCTACTTTTGTTGACCTGTTCTTCTAGATCATGTGAGAGAAGTCACCCAGCCAGCTGTGCAACATCATTTGGTATAATGTGTAGTGAATCTCCTCTTGGTCTAGATGTGGTCATTATTATTACCCTAATAAAAAACACTGACTTTGGTTTCGTTGCAGTAAGTGCTTTTTGTTGGGGTAGTTATGCTCAGCACTGCATCTTAAAGTATCACCATTGGTATCACATAAAGATAACCTCAAATAGAGACACTGATGACTTTTGTGGACACAAGTGCTTCTCTTTGGGGTTGTCTTGCTTGTGAATTCATCAGGTAATTCACCAAGCAACTGCTGAGAACCGTCATTCACATCCTTTTCACCTGACAAGACAAGTTTGTCACAGAGAGCATTGTTGACCACTGCATTTTCAAGTTTCACTTTACATTTTCATTGCTGGAGCTGCAGCTGGGCCAATATCAGGCAAAGACTTTCATGAAGGTATCTCATTGCTGTGCTATTGGTCAGTCAACACATGTTAATTGAAAGAATGCAGGCATGAGCGTCATCTGTTACCTCCCATTCGTTTCGAAGTAGGTGGAGTATGGTGACAATGTCTTGGCTGAGTAGTTAAGATGGGCAACCCTTTCTGAGAGGCATCACTTCCACTGCAACAGGGACAACATGAAGCAGATGCCAGAAACAAGAGGAATACAGAGAAAGTCTGATGAAATTTAGCCTGCTAAATGAACGTCTTTGTTATTGACCCAACTTTAGCATTGACTCTTGACCTCTGAATACAGTAAGTGCTACTTGTTGGGGCGGTTGCATTTGACAGAATCATCAACTGCGTAATGAGGACATCAGGTAAAGCATTGAAATCAGACTAAGGCCACTTCAAATGGAGACACTAATGATTTTTATGTACATAAGTGCTTCTCTTTGGGGTTGCCTTGATTGTGAATTCACCCGCAGTCGAAAACTACAACTTTTCACGTAACCAGCATCATATTTTGTCACCAAGATTACCCAAACATGAGCACTGACCCGAATGTCTGAATGCTGTAAGTGCTTCTTGTTGGGGTATTTTTGTTGACCTCTTCTTCTAGATCATGTGAGAGAAGTCACCCAGCCAGCTGTGCCACATCATTTGGTATAATGTGTAGTTCATCTCCTCTTGGTCTAGATGTGGTCATTATTATTACCTTAATAAAAAACACTGACTTTGGTTTCGTTGCAGTAAGTGCTTTTTGTTGGGGTAGTTATGCTGAGCACTGCATTTTAAAGTATCACCATTGGTATCACATGAATAACCTCAAATGAGACACTGATGACTTCTGTGGACAAGTGCTTTCTTTGGGGTTGTCTTGCTTGTGAATTCATCAGAGAATTCACCAAGCAACTGCGAAACCTTGATCACATCCTTTTACCTGACAAGACGTTTGTCACAGAGAATTGTTGACCACTGCATTTTCAAGTTTCACTTTACATTTTCATTGCTGGAGCTGCAGCTGGGCCAATATGTGGCAAAGACTTTCATGAAGGCATCTCATTGCCGCTATTGGTCACTCAACACATGCTAATTGAAAGAATGCAGGCATGAGAGTCATCTTTACCTCCCATTCTTTTCGAAGTAGGCAGAGTATGGTGACAATGTCTTGGCTGAGTAGTTAAGATGGGCAACCCTTTCTGAGAGGCATCACTTCCACTGCAACAGGACAACATGAAGCAGATGCCAGAAACAAGAGGAATAAGTGCTACTTGTTTGGGGCGTTGCATTCATCGGAACAGAATCATCAACTGCGTAATGAGGACATCAGGTAAAGCACTGAAATCAGACTAAGGCCACTTCAAATGGAGACACTACTGATTTTTTTGTACTTAAGTGCTTCTCTTTGGGGTTGCCTTGATTGTGAATTCACCAGCAGTAGAAAACTACAACTTTCAATAACCAGCATCATATTTTGTCACCAAGATTACCCAAACATGAGCACTGACCTGAATGTCTGAATGCTGTAAGTGCTTCTTGTTGGGTATTTTTGTTGACCTTTCTTCTAGATCATGTGAGAGAAGTCACCCAGCCAGCTGTGCAACATCATTTGGTATAATGTGTAGTTCATCTCCTCTTGGTCTAGATGTGGTCATTATTATTACCTAATAAAAAACACTGACTTTGGTTTCATTGCAGTAAGTGCTTTTTGTTGGGGTAGTTATGCTGAGCACTGCATTTAAAGTATCACCATTGGTATCACATGAAAATAACCTCAAAGAGACACTGATGACTTTGTGGACACAAGTGCTTGTCTTTCGGGTTGTCTTGCTTGTCAATTCATCAGAGAATTCACCAAGCAACTGCCGAAAACCTTGATTTACATCATTTTTACCTGACAAGACGCTTGTCACAGAGAGAATTGTTGACCAGTGCATTTTCAAGTTTCACTTTAACATTTTCATTGCTGGAGCTGCTGCTGGGCCAATATGTGGCAAAGACTTTCATGAAGGCATCTCATTGCCATTGGATTGCTATTGGTCACTCAACACATGCTAATTGAAAGCATGCAGGCATGAGAGTCACACGTTTACCTCCCATTCTTTCGAAGTAGGGCGGAGTATTGTGACAATGTCTTGGCTGAGTAGTTAAGAAGGGCAAACCCTTTCTGAGAGGCATCACTTTCCACTGCAACAGGACAACATGAAGCAGATGCCAGAAACAAGAGGAATACAGAGAAAGAGTCTGATGAAATTTAGCCTGCTAAAATGAATGTCTTTGTTAATTGACCCAACTTTAGCATTGACTCTTGACCTCTGAATACAGTAAGTGCTACTTGTTGAGGCGGTTGCATTGACAGAATAATCAACTGCGTAATGAGGACATCAGGTCAAGCATTGAAATCAACTAAGGCCACTTCAAATGGAGACACTAATGATTTTTATGTACATAAGTGCTTCTCTTTGGGGTTGCCTTGATGTGTGAATTCACCCGCAGCAGTGTCGAAAACTACAACTTTTCACGTAACCAGCATCATATTTTGTCACCAAGATTACCCAAGACATGAGCACTGACCCGAATGTCTGAATGCTGTAAGTGCTTCTTGTTGGGGTATTTTTGTTGACCTCTTCTTCTAGATCATGTGAGAGAGAGTCACCCAGCCAGCTGTGCCACATCATTTGGTATAATGTTTAGTTCATCTCCTCTTGGTCTAGATGTGGTCATTATTATTACCCTGGTAAAAAAAAACACTGACTTTGGTTTCGTTGCAGTAAGGACTTTTTGTTGGGGGTAGTTATGCTTGAGGCAACTGCATTTTTAAAGTATCACCATTGGTATCACATGAAGTAACCTCAAATGAAGACACTGATGACTTCTGTGGACAGAATGCTTCTTTTGGGGTTGTCTTGCTTGTGAAATTCATCAGAGAATTCACCAAGCAACTGCTGAGAACCTTCATACACAGTCCTTTGCCACCTGACAAGACAAGTTGTCACAGAGAGCATTGTTGACCACTGCATTTTCAAGTTTCACTTTACATTTTCATTGCTGGAGCTGAAAACTGGGCCAATATGTGGCAAAGACTTTCATGAAGGCATCTCATTGCTGTCCTATTGGTCACTCAACACATGCTAATTGAAAGAATGCAGGCATGAGCGTCATCTTTTACCTCCCATTCTTTTCGAAGTAGGCGGAGTATGGTGACAATGTCTTGCTGAGTAGTTAAGATGGGCAACCCTTTCTGAGAGGCATCACTTCCACGTCAACAGGGACAAACATGAAGCAGATGCCAGAAACAAGAGGAATAAGTGCCACTTGTTGGGGCGCTTGCATTTCATTCGGAACAGAATGATCAACAGCGTAATGAGGACATCAGGTAAAGCACTGAAATCAGACTAAGGCCATCCAGAATGGAGGACACTACTGATTTTTTTTGTACTGAAGTGCTTCTCTTTGGGGTGCCTTGATTGTGAATTCACCAGCAGTAGAAACCTACAACTTTCAATAACCAGCATCATATTTTGTCACCAAGATTACCCAAACATGAGCACTGACCTGAATGTCTGAATGCTGTAAGTGCTTCTTGTTGGGGTATTTTTGTTGACCTCTTCTTCTAGATCATGTGAGAGAAGTCACCCAGCCAGCTGTGCCACATCATTTGGTATAATGTGTAGATCATCTCCTCTTGGTCTAGATGTGGTCATTATTATTACCCTAATAAAAAACACTGACTTTTGGTTTCATTGCAGTAAGTGCTTTTTGTTGGGGTAGTTATGCTGAGCAACTGCATTTTAAAGGTATCACCATTGGTATCACATGAAAATAACCTCAAATGGAGACACTGATGACTTCTGTGGACACAAGTGATTGTCTTTCGGGTTGTCTTGCTTGTCAATTCATCAGAGAATTCACCAAGCAACTGCAGATAACCTTGATTTACATACTTTTTACCTGACAAGCCACGCTTGTCACAGAGAGAATTGTTGACCAGTGCATTTTCAAGTTTCACTTTACATTTTCATTGCGGGAGCTGCAGCTGGGCCAATATCAGGCAAAGACTTTCATGAAGGTATCTCATTGCTGTGCTATTGGTCAGTCAACACATGTTAATTGACAAAATGCAGGCTATGAGCCGTCATCTGTTACCTCCCATTCGTTTCGAAGTAGGCGGAGGTATGGTGACAATGTCTTGCTGAGTAGTAAAGATGGGCAACCCTTTCTGAGAGGCATCACTTCCACTGCAACAGGGACAACATGAAGCAGATGCCAGAAACAAAGGAATACAGAGAAAGTCTGATGAAATTTAGCACTGCGTCTTTGTTATTTGACCCAACTTTAGCATTGACTCTTGACCTCTGAATACAGTAAGTTCTATTGTTGGGGCGGTTGCATTTGACAGAATCATCAACTGCGTAATGAGAGACATCAGGTAAAGCATTGAAATCAGACTAAGGGCCACTTCTAAATGGAGACACTACTGATTTTTTTTTTACTGAAGTGCTTCTCTTTGGGGGTTGCCTTGATTGTGAATTCACCAGCAGTAGAAACCTACAACTTTCACTAACCAGCATCATATTTTGTCACCAAGATTACCACAAACATGAGCTCTGACCCTGAATGTCTGAATGCTGTAAGTGCTTCTTGTTGGGGTATATTTTGTTGACCTCTTCTTCTAGATCATGTGAGAGAAGTCACCCAGCCAGCCTGTGCCACATCATTTGGTATAATGTGTAGTTCATCTCCTCTTGGTCTAGATGTGGTCATTATTATTACCCTAATAAAAAACACTGACTTTGGTTTCATTGCAGGTAAGTGCTTTTTGTTGGGGCTAGTTATGCTGAGCTCTGACACTTATTAAAGTATCACATTGGTATCACATGAAGATACCTCAAATGAAGACACTGATGACTTCTGTGGACAGAATGGCTTCTCTTTGGGGTTGTCTTGCTTGTGAATTCATCAGAGAATTCACCAAGCAACTGCTGAGAACCTTCATTCACATCCTTTTCACCTGACAAGACAAGTTTGTCACAGAGAGCATTGTTGACCACTGCATTTTCAAGTTTCACTTTACATTTTCATTGCTGGAGCTGAAACTGGGCCAATATGTGGCAAAGACTTTCATGAAGGCATCTCATTGCTGTCCTATTGGTCATTCAACTCATGCTAATTGAAAGAATGCAGGCATGAGAGTCATCTGTTACCTCCCATTCTTTTAGAATTAGGCGGAGTATGGTGACAATGTCTTGGCTGAGTAGTTAAGAAGGGCAACCTTTCTGAGAGGCATCACTTCCACTGCAACAGGGACAACCTGAAGCAGATGCCAGAAACAAGAGGAATACAGAGAAAGTCTGATGAAATTTAGCCTGCTAAATGAACGTCTTTGTTATTGACCCAACTTTAGCATTGACTCTTGACCTCTGAATACAGTAAGTGCTACTTGTTGGGGCGGTTGCATTTGACAGGATCATCAATCTGCGTAATTGAGGCACATCAGGTAAAGCATGTGAAATCAGATCTAAGTGCCACTTCAAACTGGGAGGTCACTAATGATTTATTATGTACATAGGTGCTTCTTTTTGGGGTTGCCTTGATTGTGAATTCACCCGCAGTCGAAAACTACAACTTTTCACGTAACCAGCATCATATTTTGTCACCAAGATTACCCAAACATGAGCACTGACCCGAATGTCTGAATGCTGTAAGTGCTTCTTGTTGGGGTATTTTTGTTGACCTCTTCTTCTAGATCATGTGAGAGAAGTCACCCAGCCAGCTGTGCCACATCATTTGGTATAATGTGTAGTTCATCTCCTCTTGGTCTAGATGTGGTCATTATTATTACCCTGGTAAAAAAAACACTGACTTTGGTTTCGTTGCAGTAAGGACTTTTTGTTGGGCTAGTTATGCTGAGCACTGCATTTTAAAGTATCACCATTGGTATCACATGAAGGTAACCTCAAATGAAGACACTGATGACTTCTGTGGACAGAAGTGCTTCTTTTTGGGGTTGTCTTGCTTGTGAATTCATCAGAGAATTCACCAAGCAACTGCTGAGAACCTTCATACACATCCTTTTCACCTGACAAGACAAGTTTGTCACAGAGAGCATTGTTGACCACTGCATTTTCAAGTTTCACTTTACATTTTCATTGCTGGAGCTGAAACTGGGCCAATATGTGGCAAAGACTTTCATGAAAGCATCTCATTGCTGTCCTATTGGTCACTCAACACATGCTAATTGAAAGAATGCAGGCATGAGCGTCATCTTTTACCTCCCATTCTTTTCGAAGTAGGCGGAGTATGGTGACAATGTCTTGGCTGAGTAGTTAAGATGGGCAACCCTTTCTGAGAGGCATCACTTCCACTGCAACAGGGACAACATGAAGCAGATGCCAGAAACAAGAGGAATAAGTTCTACTTGTTGGGGCGCTTGCATTCCATCGGAACAGAATGATCAACTGCGTAATGAGGACATCAGGTAAAGCACTGAAATCAGACTAAGGCCATCTCAAATGGAGACACTACTGATTTTTTGTACTTAAGTGCTTCTCTTTGGGGTTGCCTTGATTGTGAATTCACCAGCAGTAGAAAACTACAACTTTCAAGTAACCAGCATCATATTTTGTGACCATGATTACCCAAACATAAGCACTGACCCTAATATCTGAATGTTGTAAGTGCTTCTTGTTGGGCTACTTTTGTTGACCTGTTCTTCTAGATCATGTGAGAGAAGTCACCCAGCCAGCTGTGCAACATCATTTGGTATAATGTGTAGTGAATCTCCTCTTGGTCTAGATGTGGTCATTATTATTACCCTAATAAAAAACACTTTGGTTTCGTTGCAGTAAGTGCTTTTTGTTGGGGTAGTTATGCTCAGCACTGCATCTTAAAGTATCACCATTGGTATCACATAAAGATAACCTCAAATAGAGACACTGATGACTTTTGTGGACAGAAGTGCTTCTCTTTGGGGTTGTCTTGCTTGTGAATTCATCAGGTAATTCACCAAGCAACTGCTGAGAACCGTCATTCACATCCTTTTCACCTGACAAGACAAGTTTGTCACAGAGAGCATTGTTGACCACTGCATTTTCAAGTTTCACTTTACATTTTCATTGCTGGAGCTGCAGCTGGGCCAATATCAGGCAAAGACTTTCATGAATGTATCTCATTGCTGTGCTATTGGTCAGTCAACACATGTTAATTGAAAGAATGCAGGCATGAGCGTCATCTGTTACCTCCCATTCGTTTCGAAGTAGGTGGAGTATGGTGACAATGTCTTGGCTGAGTAGTTAAGATGGGCAACCCTTTCTGAGAGGCATCACTTCCACTGCAACAGGGACAACATGAAGCAGATGCCAGAAACAAAAGGAATACAGAGAAAGTCTGATGAAATTTAGCCTGCGTCTTTGTTATTGACCCAACTTTAGCATTGACTCTTGACCTCTGAATACAGTAAGTGCTACTTGTTGGGGCGGTTGCATTTGACAGAATCATCAACTGCGTAATGAGGACATCAGGTAAAGCATTGAAATCAGACTAAGGCCACTTCAAATGGAGACACTACTGATTTTTTTTTACTGAAGTGCTTCTCTTTGGGGTTGCCTTGATTGTGAATTCACGAGCAGTCGAAAACTACAACTTCTCTTTGGGGTTGCCTTGATTGTGAATTCACCAGCAGTAGAAACCTACAACTTTCAAGTAACCAGCATCATATTTTGTCACCAAGATTACCCAAACATAAGCACTGTCCTGAATGTCTGAATGATGTAAGTGCTTCTTGTTGGGGTATTTTTGTGGACCTGTTCTTCTAGATTATGTAAGAGAATTCACCCATCCAGCTGTGCCACATTATTTGGTATAATGTGTAGTTCATCTCCTCTTGGTCTAGATGTGGTCATTATTATCAACTTAGTAAAAAACACTGATTTTGGTTTCGTTGCAGTAAGTGCTTTTTGTTGGGGTAGTTATGCTCAGCACTGCATTTGTGAATTCACCAGCAATTCACCAAGTAACTGCTGAGAACCTTCATTCACATCCATTTCACCTGACAAGACAAGTTTGTCACAGAGAGCATTGACCGCTGCATTTTCAAGTTTCACTTTACATTTTCATTGCTGGAGCTGAAACTGGACCAATATGTGGCAAGGACTTTCATGAAGGCATCTCATTGCTGTCCTATTGGTCATTCAACACATGCTAATTGAAAGAATGCAGGCATGAGCGTCATCTGTTAACTCCCATTCTTTTCAAAGTAGGCGGATTATGGTGACAATGTCTTGGCTGAGTAGTTAAGATGGGCAACCCTTGCATGACTTCCACTGCAACAGGGACAACATGAAGCAGATGCCAGAAACAAGAGGAACATGCCAGAAACAAGAGGAATAAGTGCTACTTGTTGGGGTGCTTGCATTTCAGAATCATCAACTGCGTAATGAGGACATCAGGTAAAGCACTGAAAAAAGTGCTTCTGTTTGGGGTTGTCTTGCTTGTGAATTCATCAGAGAATTCACCAAGCAACTGCTGAGAACCTTCATTCACATCCTTTTCACCTGACAAGACAAGTTTGTCACAGAGAGTATTGTTGACCACTGCATTTTCAAGTTTCACTTTACATTTTCATTGCTGGAGCTGAAACTGGGCCAATATGTGGCAAACACTTTCATGAAGGCATCTCATTGCTGTCCTATTGGTCACTCAACACATGCTAATTGAAAGAATGCAGGAATGAGCGTCATCTTTTACCTCCCATTCTTTTCGAAGTAGGCGGAGTATGGTGACAATGTCTTGGCTGAGTAGTTAAGATGGGCAACCCTTTCTGAGAGGCATCACTTCCACTGCAACAGGGACAACATGAAGCAGATGCCAGAAACAAGAGGAATAAGTGCTGCTTGTTGGGGCGCTTGCATTTCATCGGAACAGAATGATCAACTGCGTAATGAGGACATCAGGTAAAGCACTGAAATCAGACTAAGGCCATCTCAAATGGAGACACTAATGATTTTTTGTACTTAAGTGCTTCTCTTTGGGGTTGCCTTGATTGTGAATTCACCAGCAGTAGAAAACTACAACTTTCAAGTAACCAGCATCATATTTTGTGACCATGATTACCCAAACATAAGCACTGACCCTAATGTCTGAATGTCGTAAGTGCTTCTTGTTGGGCTACTTTTGTTGACCTGTTCTTCTAGATCATGTGAGAGAAGTCACCCAGCCAGCTGTGCAACATCATTTGGTATAATGTGTAGTGAATCTCCTCTTGGTCTAGATGTGGTCATTATTATTACCCTAATAAAAAACACTGACTTTGGTTTCGTTGCAGTAAGTGCTTTTTGTTGGGGTAGTTATGCTCAGCACTGCATCTTAAAGTATCACCATTGGTATCACATAAAGATAACCTCAAATAGAGACACTGATGACTTTTGTGGACACAAGTGCTTCTCTTTGGGGTTGTCTTGCTTGTGAATTCATCAGGTAATTCACCAAGCAACTGCTGAGAACCATCATTCACATCCTTTTCACCTGACAAGACAAGTTTGTCACAGAGAGCATTGTTAACCACTGCATTTTCAAGTTTCACTTTACATTTTCATTGCTGGAGCTGCAGCTGGGCCAATATCAGGCAAAGACTTTCATGAAGGTATCTCATTGCTGTGCTATTGGTCAGTCAACACATGTTAATTGAAAGAATGCAGGCATGAGCGTCATCTGTTACCTCCCATTCGTTTCGAAGTAGGTGGAGTATGGTGACAATGTCTTGGCTGAGTAGTTAAGATGGGCAACCCTTTCTGAGAGGCATCACTTCCACTGCAACAGGGACAACATGAAGCAGATGCCAGAAACAAGAGGAATAAGTGCTACTTGTTGGGGCGGTTGCATTTGACAGAATCATCAACTGCGTAATGAGGACATCAGGTAAAGCATTGAAATCAGACTAAGGCCACTTCAAATGGAGACACTACTGATTTTTTTTACTGAAGTGCGTCTCTTTGGGGTTGCCTTGATTGTGAATTCACCAGCAATAGAAACCTACAACTTTCAATAACCAGCATCGTATTTTGTCACCAAGATTACCCAAACATGAGCACTGACCTGAATGTCTGAATGCTGTAAGTGCTTCTTGTTGGGGTATTTTTGTTGACCTCTTCTTCTAGATCATGTGAGAGAAGTCACCCAGCCAGCTGTGCCACATCATTTGGTATAATGTGTAGTTCATCTCCTCTTGGTCTAGATGTGGTCATTATTATTACCTTAATAAAAACACTGACTTTGGTTTCATTGCAGTAAGTGCTTTTTGTTGGGCTAGTTATGCTGAGCACTGCATTTCAAGGTATCACCATTGGTATCACATGAAAATAACCTCAAATGGAGACACTGATGACTTCTGTGGACACAAGTGCTTGTCTTTCGGGTTGTCTTGCTTGTCAATTCATCAGAGAATTCACCAAGCAACTGCCGAAAACCTTGATTTACATCCTTTTTACCTGACAAGCCACGCTTGTCACAGAGAGAATTGTTGACCAGTGCATTTTCAAGTTTCACTTTACATTTTCATTGCTGGAGCTGCAGCTGGGCCAATATGTGGCAAAGACTTTCATGAAGGCATCTCATTGCCATTGGTATGCTATTGGTCACTCAACACATGCTAATTGAAAGCATGCAGGCATGAGAGTCACCGTTTACCTCCCATTCTTATCGAAGTAGGCGGAGTATGGTGACAATGTCTTGGCTGAGTAGTTAAGAAGGGCAACCCTTTCTGAGAGGCATCACTTCCACTGCAACAGGGACAACATGAAGCAGATGCCAGAAACAAGAGGAATACAGAGAAAGTCTGATGAAATTTAGCCTGCTAAATGAATGTCTTTGTTATTGACCCAACTTTAGCATTGACTCTTGACCTCTGAATACAGTAAGTGCTACTTGTTGAGGCGGTTGCATTTGACAGAATAATCAACTGCGTAATGAGGACATCAGGTCAAGCATTGAAATCAGACTAAGGCCACTTCAAATGGAGACACTAATGATTTTTATGTACATAAGTGCTTCTCTTTGGGGTTGCCTTGATTGTGAATTCACCCGCAGTCGAAAACTACAACTTTTCACGTAACCAGCATCATATTTTGTCACCAAGATTACCCAAACATGAGCACTGACCCGAATGTCTGAATGCTGTAAGTGCTTCTTGTTGGGGTATTTTTGTTGACCTCTTCTTCTAGATCATGTGAGAGAAGTCACCCAGCCAGCTGTGCCACATCATTTGGTATAATGTGTAGTTCATCTCCTCTTGGTCTAGATGTGGTCATTATTATTACCCTGGTAAAAAAAACACTGACTTTGGTTTCGTTGCAGTAAGGACTTTTTGTTGGGGTAGTTATGCTGAGCACTGCATTTTAAAGTATCACCATTGGTATCACATGAAGGTAACCTCAAATGAAGACACTGATGACTTCTGTGGACAGAAGTGCTTCTTTTTGGGGTTGTCTTGCTTGTGAATTCATCAGAGAATTCACCAAGCAACTGCTGAGAACCTTCATACACATCCTTTTCACCTGACAAGACAAGTTTGTCACAGAGAGCATTGTTGACCACTGCATTTTCAAGTTTCACTTTACATTTTCATTGCTGGAGCTGAAACTGGGCCAATATGTGGCAAAGACTTTCATGAAGGCATCTCATTGCTGTCCTATTGGTCACTCAACACATGCTAATTGAAAGAATGCAGGCATGAGCGTCATCTTTTACCTCCCATTCTTTTCGAAGTAGGCGGAGTATGGTGACAATGTCTTGGCTGAGTAGTTAAGATGGGCAACCCTTTCTGAGAGGCATCACTTCCACTGCAACAGGGACAACATGAAGCAGATGCCAGAAACAAGAGGAATAAGTGCCACTTGTTGGGGCGCTTGCATTTCATCGGAACAGAATGATCAACTGCGTAATGAGGACATCAGGTAAAGCACTGAAATCAGACTAAGGCCATCCCAAATGGAGACACTACTGATTTTTTGTACTGAAGTGCTTCTCTTTGGGGTTGCCTTGATTGTGAATTCACCAGCAGTAGAAACCTACAACTTTCAATAACCAGCATCATATTTTGTCACCAAGATTACCCAAACATGAGCACTGACCTGAATGTCTGAATGCTGTAAGTGCTTCTTGTTGGGGTATTTTTGTTGACCTCTTCTTCTAGATCATGTGAGAGAAGTCACCCAGCCAGCTGTGCCACATCATTTGGTATAATGTGTAGTTCATCTCCTCTTGGTCTAGATGTGGTCATTATTATTACCCTAATAAAAAACACTGACTTTGGTTTCATTGCAGTAAGTGCTTTTTGTTGGGGTAGTTATGCTGAGCACTGCATTTTAAGGTATCACCATTGGTATCACATGAAAATAACCTCAAATGGAGACACTGATGACTTCTGTGGACACAAGTGCTTGTCTTTCGGGTTGTCTTGCTTGTCAATTCATCAGAGAATTCACCAAGCAACTGCCGAAAACCTTGATTTACATCCTTTTTACCTGACAAGCCACGCTTGTCACAGAGAGAATTGTTGACCAGTGCATTTTCAAGTTTCACTTTACATTTTCATTGCTGGAGCTGCAGCTGGGCCAATATCAGGCAAAGACTTTCATGAAGGTATCTCATTGCTGTGCTATTGGTCAGTCAACACATGTTAATTGAAAAAATGCAGGCATGAGCGTCATCTGTTACCTCCCATTCGTTTCGAAGTAGGTGGAGTATGGTGACAATGTCTTGGCTGAGTAGTTAAGATGGGCAACCCTTTCTGAGAGGCATCACTTCCACTGCAACAGGGACAACATGAAGCAGATGCCAGAAACAAAAGGAATACAGAGAAAGTCTGATGAAATTTAGCCTGCGTCTTTGTTATTGACCCAACTTTAGCATTGACTCTTGACCTCTGAATACAGTAAGTGCTACTTGTTGGGGCGGTTGCATTTGACAGAATCATCAACTGCGTAATGAGGACATCAGGTAAAGCATTGAAATCAGACTAAGGCCACTTCAAATGGAGACACTAATGATTTTTATGTACATAAGTGCTTCTTTTTGGGGTTGCCTTGATTGTGAATTCACCCGCAGTCGAAAACTACAACTTTTCACGTAACCAGCATCATATTTTGTCACCAAGATTACCCAAACATGAGCACTGACCCGAATGTCTGAATGCTGTAAGTGCTTCTTGTTGGAGTATTTTTGTTGACCTCTTCTTCTAGATCATGTGAGAGAAGTCACCCAGCCAGCTGTGCCACATCATTTGGTATAATGTGTAGTTCATCTCCTCTTGGTCTAGATGTGGTCATTATTATTACCCTGGTAAAAAAAACACTGACTTTGGTTTCGTTGCAGTAAGGACTTTTTGTTGGGCTAGTTATGCTGAGCACTGCATTTTAAAGTATCACCATTGGTATCACATGAAGGTAACCTCAAATGAAGACACTGATGACTTCTGTGGACAGAAGTGCTTCTTTTTGGGGTTGTCTTGCTTGTGAATTCATCAGAGAATTCACCAAGCAACTGCTGAGAACCTTCATACACATCCTTTTCACCTGACAAGACAAGTTTGTCACAGAGAGCATTGTTGACCACTGCATTTTCAAGTTTCACTTTACATTTTCATTGCTGGAGCTGAAACTGGGCCAATATGTGGCAAAGACTTTCATGAAAGCATCTCATTGCTGTCCTATTGGTCACTCAACACATGCTAATTGAAAGAATGCAGGCATGAGCGTCATCTTTTACCTCCCATTCTTTTCGAAGTAGGCGGAGTATGGTGACAATGTCTTGGCTGAGTAGTTAAGATGGGCAACCCTTTCTGAGAGGCATCACTTCCACTGCAACAGGGACAACATGAAGCAGATGCCAGAAACAAGAGGAATAAGTGCTACTTGTTGGGGCGCTTGCATTCCATCGGAACAGAATGATCAACTGCGTAATGAGGACATCAGGTAAAGCACTGAAATCAGACTAAGGCCATCTCAAATGGAGACACTACTGATTTTTTGTACTTAAGTGCTTCTCTTTGGGGTTGCCTTGATTGTGAATTCACCAGCAGTAGAAAACTACAACTTTCAAGTAACCAGCATCATATTTTGTGACCATGATTACCCAAACATAAGCACTGACCCTAATATCTGAATGTTGTAAGTGCTTCTTGTTGGGCTACTTTTGTTGACCTGTTCTTCTAGATCATGTGAGAGAAGTCACCCAGCCAGCTGTGCAACATCATTTGGTATAATGTGTAGTGAATCTCCTCTTGGTCTAGATGTGGTCATTATTATTACCCTAATAAAAAACACTTTGGTTTCGTTGCAGTAAGTGCTTTTTGTTGGGGTAGTTATGCTCAGCACTGCATCTTAAAGTATCACCATTGGTATCACATAAAGATAACCTCAAATAGAGACACTGATGACTTTTGTGGACAGAAGTGCTTCTCTTTGGGGTTGTCTTGCTTGTGAATTCATCAGGTAATTCACCAAGCAACTGCTGAGAACCGTCATTCACATCCTTTTCACCTGACAAGACAAGTTTGTCACAGAGAGCATTGTTGACCACTGCATTTTCAAGTTTCACTTTACATTTTCATTGCTGGAGCTGCAGCTGGGCCAATATCAGGCAAAGACTTTCATGAATGTATCTCATTGCTGTGCTATTGGTCAGTCAACACATGTTAATTGAAAGAATGCAGGCATGAGCGTCATCTGTTACCTCCCATTCGTTTCGAAGTAGGTGGAGTATGGTGACAATGTCTTGGCTGAGTAGTTAAGATGGGCAACCCTTTCTGAGAGGCATCACTTCCACTGCAACAGGGACAACATGAAGCAGATGCCAGAAACAAAAGGAATACAGAGAAAGTCTGATGAAATTTAGCCTGCGTCTTTGTTATTGACCCAACTTTAGCATTGACTCTTGACCTCTGAATACAGTAAGTGCTACTTGTTGGGGCGGTTGCATTTGACAGAATCATCAACTGCGTAAAGAGGACATCAGGTAAAGCATTGAAATCAGACTAAGGCCACTTCAAATGGAGACACTACTGATTTTTTTTTACTGAAGTGCTTCTCTTTGGGGTTGCCTTGATTGTGAATTCACGAGCAGTCGAAAACTACAACTTCTCTTTGGGGTTGCCTTGATTGTGAATTCACCAGCAGTAGAAACCTACAACTTTCAAGTAACCAGCATCATATTTTGTCACCAAGATTACCCAAACATAAGCACTGTCCTGAATGTCTGAATGATGTAAGTGCTTCTTGTTGGGGTATTTTTGTGGACCTGTTCTTCTAGATTATGTAAGAGAATTCACCCATCCAGCTGTGCCACATTATTTGGTATAATGTGTAGTTCATCTCCTCTTGGTCTAGATGTGGTCATTATTATCAACTTAGTAAAAAACACTGATTTTGGTTTCGTTGCAGTAAGTGCTTTTTGTTGGGGTAGTTATGCTCAGCACTGCATTTGTGAATTCACCAGCAATTCACCAAGTAACTGCTGAGAACCTTCATTCACATCCATTTCACCTGACAAGACAAGTTTGTCACAGAGAGCATTGACCGCTGCATTTTCAAGTTTCACTTTACATTTTCATTGCTGGAGCTGAAACTGGACCAATATGTGGCAAGGACTTTCATGAAGGCATCTCATTGCTGTCCTATTGGTCATTCAACACATGCTAATTGAAAGAATGCAGGCATGAGCGTCATCTGTTAACTCCCATTCTTTTCAAAGTAGGCGGATTATGGTGACAATGTCTTGGCTGAGTAGTTAAGATGGGCAACCCTTGCATGACTTCCACTGCAACAGGGACAACATGAAGCAGATGCCAGAAACAAGAGGAACATGCCAGAAACAAGAGGAATAAGTGCTACTTGTTGGGGTGCTTGCATTTCAGAATCATCAACTGCGTAATGAGGACATCAGGTAAAGCACTGAAAAAAGTGCTTCTGTTTGGGGTTGTCTTGCTTGTGAATTCATCAGAGAATTCACCAAGCAACTGCTGAGAACCTTCATTCACATCCTTTTCACCTGACAAGACAAGTTTGTCACAGAGAGTATTGTTGACCACTGCATTTTCAAGTTTCACTTTACATTTTCATTGCTGGAGCTGAAACTGGGCCAATATGTGGCAAACACTTTCATGAAGGCATCTCATTGCTGTCCTATTGGTCACTCAACACATGCTAATTGAAAGAATGCAGGAATGAGCGTCATCTTTTACCTCCCATTCTTTTCGAAGTAGGCGGAGTATGGTGACAATGTCTTGGCTGAGTAGTTAAGATGGGCAACCCTTTCTGAGAGGCATCACTTCCACTGCAACAGGGACAACATGAAGCAGATGCCAGAAACAAGAGGAATAAGTGCTGCTTGTTGGGGCGCTTGCATTTCATCGGAACAGAATGATCAACTGCGTAATGAGGACATCAGGTAAAGCACTGAAATCAGACTAAGGCCATCTCAAATGGAGACACTAATGATTTTTTGTACTTAAGTGCTTCTCTTTGGGGTTGCCTTGATTGTGAATTCACCAGCAGTAGAAAACTACAACTTTCAAGTAACCAGCATCATATTTTGTGACCATGATTACCCAAACATAAGCACTGACCCTAATGTCTGAATGTCGGAAGTGCTTCTTGTTGGGCTACTTTTGTTGACCTGTTCTTCTAGATCATGTGAGAGAAGTCACCCAGCCAGCTGTGCAACATCATTTGGTATAATGTGTAGTGAATCTCCTCTTGGTCTAGATGTGGTCATTATTATTACCCTAATAAAAAACACTGACTTTGGTTTCGTTGCAGTAAGTGCTTTTTGTTGGGTAGTTATGCTCAGCACTGCATCTTAAAGTATCACCATTGGTATCACATAAAGATAACCTCAAATAGAGACACTGATGACTTTTGTGGACACAAGTGCTTCTCTTTGGGGTTGTCTTGCTTGTGAATTCATCAGGTAATTCACCAAGCAACTGCTGAGAACCATCATTCACATCCTTTTCACCTGACAAGACAAGTTTGTCACAGAGAGCATTGTTAACCACTGCATTTTCAAGTTTCACTTTACATTTTCATTGCTGGAGCTGCAGCTGGGCCAATATCAGGCAAAGACTTTCATGAAGGTATCTCATTGCTGTGCTATTGGTCAGTCAACACATGTTAATTGAAAGAATGCAGGCATGAGAGTCACCGTTTACCTCCCATTCTTATCGAAGTAGGCGGAGTATGGTGACAATGTCTTGGCTGAGTAGTTAAGAAGGGCAACCCTTTCTGAGAGGCATCACTTCCACTGCAACAGGGACAACATGAAGCAGATGCCAGAAACAAGAGGAATACAGAGAAAGTCTGATGAAATTTAGCCTGCTAAATGAATGTCTTTGTTATTGACCCAACTTTAGCATTGACTCTTGACCTCTGAATACAGTAAGTGCTACTTGTTGAGGCGGTTGCATTTGACAGAATAATCAACTGCGTAATGAGGACATCAGGTCAAGCATTGAAATCAGACTAAGGCCACTTCAAATGGAGACACTAATGATTTTTATGTACATAAGTGCTTCTCTTTGGGGTTGCCTTGATTGTGAATTCACCCGCAGTCGAAAACTACAACTTTTCACGTAACCAGCATCATATTTTGTCACCAAGATTACCCAAACATGAGCACTGACCCGAATGTCTGAATGCTGTAAGTGCTTCTTGTTGGGGTATTTTTGTTGACCTCTTCTTCTAGATCATGTGAGAGAAGTCACCCAGCCAGCTGTGCCACATCATTTGGTATAATGTGTAGTTCATCTCCTCTTGGTCTAGATGTGGTCATTATTATTACCCTGGTAAAAAAAACACTGACTTTGGTTTCGTTGCAGTAAGGACTTTTTGTTGGGGTAGTTATGCTGAGCACTGCATTTTAAAGTATCACCATTGGTATCACATGAAGGTAACCTCAAATGAAGACACTGATGACTTCTGTGGACAGAAGTGCTTCTTTTTGGGGTTGTCTTGCTTGTGAATTCATCAGAGAATTCACCAAGCAACTGCTGAGAACCTTCATACACATCCTTTTCACCTGACAAGACAAGTTTGTCACAGAGAGCATTGTTGACCACTGCATTTTCAAGTTTCACTTTACATTTTCATTGCTGGAGCTGAAACTGGGCCAATATGTGGCAAAGACTTTCATGAAGGCATCTCATTGCTGTCCTATTGGTCACTCAACACATGCTAATTGAAAGAATGCAGGCATGAGCGTCATCTTTTACCTCCCATTCTTTTCGAAGTAGGCGGAGTATGGTGACAATGTCTTGGCTGAGTAGTTAAGATGGGCAACCCTTTCTGAGAGGCATCACTTCCACTGCAACAGGGACAACATGAAGCAGATGCCAGAAACAAGAGGAATAAGTGCCACTTGTTGGGGCGCTTGCATTTCATCGGAACAGAATGATCAACTGCGTAATGAGGACATCAGGTAAAGCATTGAAATCAGACTAAGGCCACTTCAAATGGAGACACTACTGATTTTTTTTTTACTGAAGTGCTTCTCTTTGGGGTTGCCTTGATTGTGAATTCACCAGCAGTAGAAACCTACAACTTTCAATAACCAGCATCATATTTTGTCACCAAGATTACCCAAACATGAGCACTGACCTGAATGTCTGAATGCTGTAAGTGCTTCTTGTTGGGGTATATTTGTTGACCTCTTCTTCTAGATCATGTGAGAGAAGTCACCCAGCCAGCTGTGCCACATCATTTGGTATAATGTGTAGTTCATCTCCTCTTGGTCTAGATGTGGTCATTATTATTACCCTAATAAAAAACACTGACTTTGGTTTCATTGCAGTAAGTGCTTTTTGTTGGGGTAGTTATGCTGAGCACTGCATTTTAAAGTATCACCATTGGTATCACATGAAGATAACCTCAAATGAAGACACTGATGACTTCTGTGGACAGAAGTGCTTCTCTTTGGGGTTGTCTTGCTTGTGAATTCATCAGAGAATTCACCAAGCAACTGCTGAGAACCTTCATTCACATCCTTTTCACCTGACAAGACAAGTTTGTCACAGAGAGCATTGTTGACCACTGCATTTTCAAGTTTCACTTTACATTTTCATTGCTGGAGCTGAAACTGGGCCAATATGTGGCAAAGACTTTCATGAAGGCATCTCATTGCTGTCCTATTGGTCATTCAACACATGCTAATTGAAAGAATGCAGGCATGAGCGTCATCTGTTACCTCCCATTCTTTTCGAAGTAGGCGGAGTATGGTGACAATGTCTTGGCTGAGTAGTTAAGAAGGGCAAACCTTTCTGAGAGGCATCACTTCCACTGCAACAGGGACAACATGAAGCAGATGCCAGAAACAAGAGGAATACAGAGAAAGTCTGATGAAATTTAGCCTGCTAAATGAACGTCTTTGTTATTGACCCAACTTTAGCATTGACTCTTGACCTCTGAATACAGTAAGTGCTACTTGTTGGGGCGGTTGCATTTGACAGGATCATCAACTGCGTAATGAGGACATCAGGTAAAGCATTGAAATCAGACTAAGGCCACTTCAAATGGAGACACTAATGATTTTTATGTACATAAGTGCTTCTTTTTGGGTTGCCTTGATTGTGAATTCACCCGCAGTCGAAAACTACAACTTTTCACGTAACCAGCATCATATTTTGTCACCAAGATTACCCAAACATGAGCACTGACCCGAATGTCTGAATGCTGTAAGTGCTTCTTGTTGGGGTATTTTTGTTGACCTCTTCTTCTAGATCATGTGAGAGAAGTCACCCAGCCAGCTGTGCCACATCATTTGGTATAATGTGTAGTTCATCTCCTCTTGGTCTAGATGTGGTCATTATTATTACCCTGGTAAAAAAAACACTGACTTTGGTTTCGTTGCAGTAAGGACTTTTTGTTGGGCTAGTTATGCTGAGCACTGCATTTTAAAGTATCACCATTGGTATCACATGAAGGTAACCTCAAATGAAGACACTGATGACTTCTGTGGACAGAAGTGCTTCTTTTTGGGGTTGTCTTGCTTGTGAATTCATCAGAGAATTCACCAAGCAACTGCTGAGAACCTTCATACACATCCTTTTCACCTGACAAGACAAGTTTGTCACAGAGAGCATTGTTGACCACTGCATTTTCAAGTTTCACTTTACATTTTCATTGCTGGAGCTGAAACTGGGCCAATATGTGGCAAAGACTTTCATGAAAGCATCTCATTGCTGTCCTATTGGTCACTCAACACATGCTAATTGAAAGAATGCAGGCATGAGCGTCATCTTTTACCTCCCATTCTTTTCGAAGTAGGCGGAGTATGGTGACAATGTCTTGGCTGAGTAGTTAAGATGGGCAACCCTTTCTGAGAGGCATCACTTCCACTGCAACAGGGACAACATGAAGCAGATGCCAGAAACAAGAGGAATAAGTTCTACTTGTTGGGGCGCTTGCATTCCATCGGAACAGAATGATCAACTGCGTAATGAGGACATCAGGTAAAGCACTGAAATCAGACTAAGGCCATCTCAAATGGAGACACTACTGATTTTTTGTACTTAAGTGCTTCTCTTTGGGGTTGCCTTGATTGTGAATTCACCAGCAGTAGAAAACTACAACTTTCAAGTAACCAGCATCATATTTTGTGACCATGATTACCCAAACATAAGCACTGACCCTAATATCTGAATGTTGTAAGTGCTTCTTGTTGGGCTACTTTTGTTGACCTGTTCTTCTAGATCATGTGAGAGAAGTCACCCAGCCAGCTGTGCAACATCATTTGGTATAATGTGTAGTGAATCTCCTCTTGGTCTAGATGTGGTCATTATTATTACCCTAATAAAAAACACTTTGGTTTCGTTGCAGTAAGTGCTTTTTGTTGGGGTAGTTATGCTCAGCACTGCATCTTAAAGTATCACCATTGGTATCACATAAAGATAACCTCAAATAGAGACACTGATGACTTTTGTGGACAGAAGTGCTTCTCTTTGGGGTTGTCTTGCTTGTGAATTCATCAGGTAATTCACCAAGCAACTGCTGAGAACCGTCATTCACATCCTTTTCACCTGACAAGACAAGTTTGTCACAGAGAGCATTGTTGACCACTGCATTTTCAAGTTTCACTTTACATTTTCATTGCTGGAGCTGCAGCTGGGCCAATATCAGGCAAAGACTTTCATGAATGTATCTCATTGCTGTGCTATTGGTCAGTCAACACATGTTAATTGAAAGAATGCAGGCATGAGCGTCATCTGTTACCTCCCATTCGTTTCGAAGTAGGTGGAGTATGGTGACAATGTCTTGGCTGAGTAGTTAAGATGGGCAACCCTTTCTGAGAGGCATCACTTCCACTGCAACAGGGACAACATGAAGCAGATGCCAGAAACAAAAGGAATACAGAGAAAGTCTGATGAAATTTAGCCTGCGTCTTTGTTATTGACCCAACTTTAGCATTGACTCTTGACCTCTGAATACAGTAAGTGCTACTTGTTGGGGCGGTTGCATTTGACAGAATCATCAACTGCGTAATGAGGACATCAGGTAAAGCATTGAAATCAGACTAAGGCCACTTCAAATGGAGACACTACTGATTTTTTTTTACTGAAGTGCTTCTCTTTGGGGTTGCCTTGATTGTGAATTCACGAGCAGTCGAAAACTACAACTTCTCTTTGGGGTTGCCTTGATTGTGAATTCACCAGCAGTAGAAACCTACAACTTTCAAGTAACCAGCATCATATTTTGTCACCAAGATTACCCAAACATAAGCACTGTCCTGAATGTCTGAATGATGTAAGTGCTTCTTGTTGGGGTATTTTTGTGGACCTGTTCTTCTAGATTATGTAAGAGAATTCACCCATCCAGCTGTGCCACATTATTTGGTATAATGTGTAGTTCATCTCCTCTTGGTCTAGATGTGGTCATTATTATCAACTTAGTAAAAAACACTGATTTTGGTTTCGTTGCAGTAAGTGCTTTTTGTTGGGGTAGTTATGCTCAGCACTGCATTTGTGAATTCACCAGCAATTCACCAAGTAACTGCTGAGAACCTTCATTCACATCCATTTCACCTGACAAGACAAGTTTGTCACAGAGAGCATTGACCGCTGCATTTTCAAGTTTCACTTTACATTTTCATTGCTGGAGCTGAAACTGGACCAATATGTGGCAAGGACTTTCATGAAGGCATCTCATTGCTGTCCTATTGGTCATTCAACACATGCTAATTGAAAGAATGCAGGCATGAGCGTCATCTGTTAACTCCCATTCTTTTCAAAGTAGGCGGATTATGGTGACAATGTCTTGGCTGAGTAGTTAAGATGGGCAACCCTTGCATGACTTCCACTGCAACAGGGACAACATGAAGCAGATGCCAGAAACAAGAGGAACATGCCAGAAACAAGAGGAATAAGTGCTACTTGTTGGGGTGCTTGCATTTCAGAATCATCAACTGCGTAATGAGGACATCAGGTAAAGCACTGAAAAAAGTGCTTCTGTTTGGGGTTGTCTTGCTTGTGAATTCATCAGAGAATTCACCAAGCAACTGCTGAGAACCTTCATTCACATCCTTTTCACCTGACAAGACAAGTTTGTCACAGAGAGTATTGTTGACCACTGCATTTTCAAGTTTCACTTTACATTTTCATTGCTGGAGCTGAAACTGGGCCAATATGTGGCAAACACTTTCATGAAGGCATCTCATTGCTGTCCTATTGGTCACTCAACACATGCTAATTGAAAGAATGCAGGAATGAGCGTCATCTTTTACCTCCCATTCTTTTCGAAGTAGGCGGAGTATGGTGACAATGTCTTGGCTGAGTAGTTAAGATGGGCAACCCTTTCTGAGAGGCATCACTTCCACTGCAACAGGGACAACATGAAGCAGATGCCAGAAACAAGAGGAATAAGTGCTGCTTGTTGGGGCGCTTGCATTTCATCGGAACAGAATGATCAACTGCGTAATGAGGACATCAGGTAAAGCACTGAAATCAGACTAAGGCCATCTCAAATGGAGACACTAATGATTTTTTGTACTTAAGTGCTTCTCTTTGGGGTTGCCTTGATTGTGAATTCACCAGCAGTAGAAAACTACAACTTTCAAGTAACCAGCATCATATTTTGTGACCATGATTACCCAAACATAAGCACTGACCCTAATGTCTGAATGTCGTAAGTGCTTCTTGTTGGGCTACTTTTGTTGACCTGTTCTTCTAGATCATGTGAGAGAAGTCACCCAGCCAGCTGTGCAACATCATTTGGTATAATGTGTAGTGAATCTCCTCTTGGTCTAGATGTGGTCATTATTATTACCCTAATAAAAAACACTGACTTTGGTTTCGTTGCAGTAAGTGCTTTTTGTTGGGGTAGTTATGCTCAGCACTGCATCTTAAAGTATCACCATTGGTATCACATAAAGATAACCTCAAATAGAGACACTGATGACTTTTGTGGACACAAGTGCTTCTCTTTGGGGTTGTCTTGCTTGTGAATTCATCAGGTAATTCACCAAGCAACTGCTGAGAACCATCATTCACATCCTTTTCACCTGACAAGACAAGTTTGTCACAGAGAGCATTGTTAACCACTGCATTTTCAAGTTTCACTTTACATTTTCATTGCTGGAGCTGCAGCTGGGCCAATATCAGGCAAAGACTTTCATGAAGGTATCTCATTGCTGTGCTATTGGTCAGTCAACACATGTTAATTGAAAGAATGCAGGCATGAGCGTCATCTGTTACCTCCCATTCGTTTCGAAGTAGGTGGAGTATGGTGACAATGTCTTGGCTGAGTAGTTAAGATGGGCAACCCTTTCTGAGAGGCATCACTTCCACTGCAACAGGGACAACATGAAGCAGATGCCAGAAACAAGAGGAATAAGTGCTACTTGTTGGGGCGGTTGCATTTGACAGAATCATCAACTGCGTAATGAGGACATCAGGTAAAGCATTGAAATCAGACTAAGGCCACTTCAAATGGAGACACTACTGATTTTTTTTACTGAAGTGCTTCTCTTTGGGGTTGCCTTGATTGTGAATTCACCAGCAATAGAAACCTACAACTTTCAATAACCAGCATCGTATTTTGTCACCAAGATTACCCAAACATGAGCACTGACCTGAATGTCTGAATGCTGTAAGTGCTTCTTGTTGGGGTATTTTTGTTGACCTCTTCTTCTAGATCATGTGAGAGAAGTCACCCAGCCAGCTGTGCCACATCATTTGGTATAATGTGTAGTTCATCTCCTCTTGGTCTAGATGTGGTCATTATTATTACCTTAATAAAAAACACTGACTTTGGTTTCATTGCAGTAAGTGCTTTTTGTTGGGCTAGTTATGCTGAGCACTGCATTTCAAGGTATCACCATTGGTATCACATGAAAATAACCTCAAATGGAGACACTGATGACTTCTGTGGACACAAGTGCTTGTCTTTCGGGTTGTCTTGCTTGTCAATTCATCAGAGAATTCACCAAGCAACTGCCGAAAACCTTGATTTACATCCTTTTTACCTGACAAGCCACGCTTGTCACAGAGAGAATTGTTGACCAGTGCATTTTCAAGTTTCACTTTACATTTTCATTGCTGGAGCTGCAGCTGGGCCAATATGTGGCAAAGACTTTCATGAAGGCATCTCATTGCCATTGGTATGCTATTGGTCACTCAACACATGCTAATTGAAAGCATGCAGGCATGAGAGTCACCGTTTACCTCCCATTCTTATCGAAGTAGGCGGAGTATGGTGACAATGTCTTGGCTGAGTAGTTAAGAAGGGCAACCCTTTCTGAGAGGCATCACTTCCACTGCAACAGGGACAACATGAAGCAGATGCCAGAAACAAGAGGAATACAGAGAAAGTCTGATGAAATTTAGCCTGCTAAATGAATGTCTTTGTTATTGACCCAACTTTAGCATTGACTCTTGACCACTGAATACAGTAAGTGCTACTTGTTGAGGCGGTTGCATTTGACAGAATAATCAACTGCGTAATGAGGACATCAGGTCAAGCATTGAAATCAGACTAAGGCCACTTCAAATGGAGACACTAATGATTTTTATGTACATAAGTGCTTCTCTTTGGGGTTGCCTTGATTGTGAATTCACCCGCAGTCGAAAACTACAACTTTTCACGTAACCAGCATCATATTTTGTCACCAAGATTACCCAAACATGAGCACTGACCCGAATGTCTGAATGCTGTAAGTGCTTCTTGTTGGGGTATTTTTGTTGACCTCTTCTTCTAGATCATGTGAGAGAAGTCACCCAGCCAGCTGTGCCACATCATTTGGTATAATGTGTAGTTCATCTCCTCTTGGTCTAGATGTGGTCATTATTATTACCCTGGTAAAAAAAACACTGACTTTGGTTTCGTTGCAGTAAGGACTTTTTGTTGGGGTAGTTATGCTGAGCACTGCATTTTAAAGTATCACCATTGGTATCACATGAAGGTAACCTCAAATGAAGACACTGATGACTTCTGTGGACAGAAGTGCTTCTTTTTGGGGTTGTCTTGCTTGTGAATTCATCAGAGAATTCACCAAGCAACTGCTGAGAACCTTCATACACATCCTTTTCACCTGACAAGACAAGTTTGTCACAGAGAGCATTGTTGACCACTGCATTTTCAAGTTTCACTTTACATTTTCATTGCTGGAGCTGAAACTGGGCCAATATGTGGCAAAGACTTTCATGAAGGCATCTCATTGCTGTCCTATTGGTCACTCAACACATGCTAATTGAAAGAATGCAGGCATGAGCGTCATCTTTTACCTCCCATTCTTTTCGAAGTAGGCGGAGTATGGTGACAATGTCTTGGCTGAGTAGTTAAGATGGGCAACCCTTTCTGAGAGGCATCACTTCCACTGCAACAGGGACAACATGAAGCAGATGCCAGAAACAAGAGGAATAAGTGCCACTTGTTGGGGCGCTTGCATTTCATCGGAACAGAATGATCAACTGCGTAATGAGGACATCAGGTAAAGCACTGAAATCAGACTAAGGCCATCCCAAATGGAGACACTACTGATTTTTTGTACTGAAGTGCTTCTCTTTGGGGTTGCCTTGATTGTGAATTCACCAGCAGTAGAAACCTACAACTTTCAATAACCAGCATCATATTTTGTCACCAAGATTACCCAAACATGAGCACTGACCTGAATGTCTGAATGCTGTAAGTGCTTCTTGTTGGGGTATTTTTGTTGACCTCTTCTTCTAGATCATGTGAGAGAAGTCACCCAGCCAGCTGTGCCACATCATTTGGTATAATGTGTAGTTCATCTCCTCTTGGTCTAGATGTGGTCATTATTATTACCCTAATAAAAAACACTGACTTTGGTTTCATTGCAGTAAGTGCTTTTTGTTGGGGTAGTTATGCTGAGCACTGCATTTTAAGGTATCACCATTGGTATCACATGAAAATAACCTCAAATGGAGACACTGATGACTTCTGTGGACACAAGTGCTTGTCTTTCGGGTTGTCTTGCTTGTCAATTCATCAGAGAATTCACCAAGCAACTGCCGAAAACCTTGATTTACATCCTTTTTACCTGACAAGCCACGCTTGTCACAGAGAGAATTGTTGACCAGTGCATTTTCAAGTTTCACTTTACATTTTCATTGCTGGAGCTGCAGCTGGGCCAATATCAGGCAAAGACTTTCATGAAGGTATCTCATTGCTGTGCTATTGGTCAGTCAACACATGTTAATTGAAAAAATGCAGGCATGAGCGTCATCTGTTACCTCCCATTCGTTTCGAAGTAGGTGGAGTATGGTGACAATGTCTTGGCTGAGTAGTTAAGATGGGCAACCCTTTCTGAGAGGCATCACTTCCACTGCAACAGGGACAACATGAAGCAGATGCCAGAAACAAAAGGAATACAGAGAAAGTCTGATGAAATTTAGCCTGCGTCTTTGTTATTGACCCAACTTTAGCATTGACTCTTGACCTCTGAATACAGTAAGTGCTACTTGTTGGGGCGGTTGCATTTGACAGAATCATCAACTGCGTAATGAGGACATCAGGTAAAGCATTGAAATCAGACTAAGGCCACTTCAAATGGAGACACTAATGATTTTTATGTACATAAGTGCTTCTTTTTGGGGTTGCCTTGATTGTGAATTCACCCGCAGTCGAAAACTACAACTTTTCACGTAACCAGCATCATATTTTGTCACCAAGATTACCCAAACATGAGCACTGACCCGAATGTCTGAATGCTGTAAGTGCTTCTTGTTGGAGTATTTTTGTTGACCTCTTCTTCTAGATCATGTGAGAGAAGTCACCCAGCCAGCTGTGCCACATCATTTGGTATAATGTGTAGTTCATCTCCTCTTGGTCTAGATGTGGTCATTATTATTACCCTGGTAAAAAAAACACTGACTTTGGTTTCGTTGCAGTAAGGACTTTTTGTTGGGCTAGTTATGCTGAGCACTGCATTTTAAAGTATCACCATTGGTATCACATGAAGGTAACCTCAAATGAAGACACTGATGACTTCTGTGGACAGAAGTGCTTCTTTTTGGGGTTGTCTTGCTTGTGAATTCATCAGAGAATTCACCAAGCAACTGCTGAGAACCTTCATACACATCCTTTTCACCTGACAAGACAAGTTTGTCACAGAGAGCATTGTTGACCACTGCATTTTCAAGTTTCACTTTACATTTTCATTGCTGGAGCTGAAACTGGGCCAATATGTGGCAAAGACTTTCATGAAAGCATCTCATTGCTGTCCTATTGGTCACTCAACACATGCTAATTGAAAGAATGCAGGCATGAGCGTCATCTTTTACCTCCCATTCTTTTCGAAGTAGGCGGAGTATGGTGACAATGTCTTGGCTGAGTAGTTAAGATGGGCAACCCTTTCTGAGAGGCATCACTTCCACTGCAACAGGGACAACATGAAGCAGATGCCAGAAACAAGAGGAATAAGTGCTACTTGTTGGGGCGCTTGCATTCCATCGGAACAGAATGATCAACTGCGTAATGAGGACATCAGGTAAAGCACTGAAATCAGACTAAGGCCATCTCAAATGGAGACACTACTGATTTTTTGTACTTAAGTGCTTCTCTTTGGGGTTGCCTTGATTGTGAATTCACCAGCAGTAGAAAACTACAACTTTCAAGTAACCAGCATCATATTTTGTGACCATGATTACCCAAACATAAGCACTGACCCTAATATCTGAATGTTGTAAGTGCTTCTTGTTGGGCTACTTTTGTTGACCTGTTCTTCTAGATCATGTGAGAGAAGTCACCCAGCCAGCTGTGCAACATCATTTGGTATAATGTGTAGTGAATCTCCTCTTGGTCTAGATGTGGTCATTATTATTACCCTAATAAAAAACACTTTGGTTTCGTTGCAGTAAGTGCTTTTTGTTGGGGTAGTTATGCTCAGCACTGCATCTTAAAGTATCACCATTGGTATCACATAAAGATAACCTCAAATAGAGACACTGATGACTTTTGTGGACAGAAGTGCTTCTCTTTGGGGTTGTCTTGCTTGTGAATTCATCAGGTAATTCACCAAGCAACTGCTGAGAACCGTCATTCACATCCTTTTCACCTGACAAGACAAGTTTGTCACAGAGAGCATTGTTGACCACTGCATTTTCAAGTTTCACTTTACATTTTCATTGCTGGAGCTGCAGCTGGGCCAATATCAGGCAAAGACTTTCATGAATGTATCTCATTGCTGTGCTATTGGTCAGTCAACACATGTTAATTGAAAGAATGCAGGCATGAGCGTCATCTGTTACCTCCCATTCGTTTCGAAGTAGGTGGAGTATGGTGACAATGTCTTGGCTGAGTAGTTAAGATGGGCAACCCTTTCTGAGAGGCATCACTTCCACTGCAACAGGGACAACATGAAGCAGATGCCAGAAACAAAAGGAATACAGAGAAAGTCTGATGAAATTTAGCCTGCGTCTTTGTTATTGACCCAACTTTAGCATTGACTCTTGACCTCTGAATACAGTAAGTGCTACTTGTTGGGGCGGTTGCATTTGACAGAATCATCAACTGCGTAAAGAGGACATCAGGTAAAGCATTGAAATCAGACTAAGGCCACTTCAAATGGAGACACTACTGATTTTTTTTTACTGAAGTGCTTCTCTTTGGGGTTGCCTTGATTGTGAATTCACGAGCAGTCGAAAACTACAACTTCTCTTTGGGGTTGCCTTGATTGTGAATTCACCAGCAGTAGAAACCTACAACTTTCAAGTAACCAGCATCATATTTTGTCACCAAGATTACCCAAACATAAGCACTGTCCTGAATGTCTGAATGATGTAAGTGCTTCTTGTTGGGGTATTTTTGTGGACCTGTTCTTCTAGATTATGTAAGAGAATTCACCCATCCAGCTGTGCCACATTATTTGGTATAATGTGTAGTTCATCTCCTCTTGGTCTAGATGTGGTCATTATTATCAACTTAGTAAAAAACACTGATTTTGGTTTCGTTGCAGTAAGTGCTTTTTGTTGGGGTAGTTATGCTCAGCACTGCATTTGTGAATTCACCAGCAATTCACCAAGTAACTGCTGAGAACCTTCATTCACATCCATTTCACCTGACAAGACAAGTTTGTCACAGAGAGCATTGACCGCTGCATTTTCAAGTTTCACTTTACATTTTCATTGCTGGAGCTGAAACTGGACCAATATGTGGCAAGGACTTTCATGAAGGCATCTCATTGCTGTCCTATTGGTCATTCAACACATGCTAATTGAAAGAATGCAGGCATGAGCGTCATCTGTTAACTCCCATTCTTTTCAAAGTAGGCGGATTATGGTGACAATGTCTTGGCTGAGTAGTTAAGATGGGCAACCCTTGCATGACTTCCACTGCAACAGGGACAACATGAAGCAGATGCCAGAAACAAGAGGAACATGCCAGAAACAAGAGGAATAAGTGCTACTTGTTGGGGTGCTTGCATTTCAGAATCATCAACTGCGTAATGAGGACATCAGGTAAAGCACTGAAAAAAGTGCTTCTGTTTGGGGTTGTCTTGCTTGTGAATTCATCAGAGAATTCACCAAGCAACTGCTGAGAACCTTCATTCACATCCTTTTCACCTGACAAGACAAGTTTGTCACAGAGAGTATTGTTGACCACTGCATTTTCAAGTTTCACTTTACATTTTCATTGCTGGAGCTGAAACTGGGCCAATATGTGGCAAACACTTTCATGAAGGCATCTCATTGCTGTCCTATTGGTCACTCAACACATGCTAATTGAAAGAATGCAGGAATGAGCGTCATCTTTTACCTCCCATTCTTTTCGAAGTAGGCGGAGTATGGTGACAATGTCTTGGCTGAGTAGTTAAGATGGGCAACCCTTTCTGAGAGGCATCACTTCCACTGCAACAGGGACAACATGAAGCAGATGCCAGAAACAAGAGGAATAAGTGCTGCTTGTTGGGGCGCTTGCATTTCATCGGAACAGAATGATCAACTGCGTAATGAGGACATCAGGTAAAGCACTGAAATCAGACTAAGGCCATCTCAAATGGAGACACTAATGATTTTTTGTACTTAAGTGCTTCTCTTTGGGGTTGCCTTGATTGTGAATTCACCAGCAGTAGAAAACTACAACTTTCAAGTAACCAGCATCATATTTTGTGACCATGATTACCCAAACATAAGCACTGACCCTAATGTCTGAATGTCGGAAGTGCTTCTTGTTGGGCTACTTTTGTTGACCTGTTCTTCTAGATCATGTGAGAGAAGTCACCCAGCCAGCTGTGCAACATCATTTGGTATAATGTGTAGTGAATCTCCTCTTGGTCTAGATGTGGTCATTATTATTACCCTAATAAAAAACACTGACTTTGGTTTCGTTGCAGTAAGTGCTTTTTGTTGGGGTAGTTATGCTCAGCACTGCATCTTAAAGTATCACCATTGGTATCACATAAAGATAACCTCAAATAGAGACACTGATGACTTTTGTGGACACAAGTGCTTCTCTTTGGGGTTGTCTTGCTTGTGAATTCATCAGGTAATTCACCAAGCAACTGCTGAGAACCATCATTCACATCCTTTTCACCTGACAAGACAAGTTTGTCACAGAGAGCATTGTTAACCACTGCATTTTCAAGTTTCACTTTACATTTTCATTGCTGGAGCTGCAGCTGGGCCAATATCAGGCAAAGACTTTCATGAAGGTATCTCATTGCTGTGCTATTGGTCAGTCAACACATGTTAATTGAAAGAATGCAGGCATGAGAGTCACCGTTTACCTCCCATTCTTATCGAAGTAGGCGGAGTATGGTGACAATGTCTTGGCTGAGTAGTTAAGAAGGGCAACCCTTTCTGAGAGGCATCACTTCCACTGCAACAGGGACAACATGAAGCAGATGCCAGAAACAAGAGGAATACAGAGAAAGTCTGATGAAATTTAGCCTGCTAAATGAATGTCTTTGTTATTGACCCAACTTTAGCATTGACTCTTGACCTCTGAATACAGTAAGTGCTACTTGTTGAGGCGGTTGCATTTGACAGAATAATCAACTGCGTAATGAGGACATCAGGTCAAGCATTGAAATCAGACTAAGGCCACTTCAAATGGAGACACTAATGATTTTTTATGTACATAAGTGCGTCTCTTTGGGGTTGCCTTGATGGTGAATTCACCCGCAGTCGAAAACTACAACTTTTCACGTAACCAGCATCATAGTTTGTCACCAAGATTACCCAAACATGAGCACTGACCCGAATGTCTGAATGCTGTAAGTGCTTCTTGTTGGGGTATTTTTGTTGACCTCTTCTTCTAGATCATGTGAGAGAAGTCACCCAGCCAGCTGTGCCACATCATTTGGTATAATGTGTAGTTCATCTCCTCTTGGTCTAGATGTGGTCATTATTATTACCCTGGTAAAAAAAACACGGACTTTGGTTTCGTTGCAGTAAGGACTTTTTGTTGGGGTAGTTATGCTGAGCACTGCATTTTAAAGTATCACCATTGGTATCACATGAAGGTAACCTCAAATGAAGACACTGATGACTTCTGTGGACAGAAGTGCTTCTTTTGGGGTTGTCTTGCTTGTGAATTCATCAGAGAATTCACCAAGCAACTGCTGAGAACCTTCATACACATCCTTTTCACCTGACAAGACAAGTTTGTCACAGAGAGCATTGTTGACCACTGCATTTTCAAGTTTCACTTTACATTTTCATTGCTGGAGCTGAAACTGGGCCAATATGTGGCAAAGACTTTCATGAAGGCATCTCATTGCTGTCCTATTGGTCACTCAACACATGCTATTGAAAGAATGCAGGCATGAGCGTCATCTTTTACCTCCCATTCTTTTCGAAGTAGGCGGAGTATGGTGACAATGTCTTGGCTGAGTAGTTAAGATGGGCAACCCTTTCTGAGAGGCATCACTTCCACTGCAACAGGGACAACATGAAGCAGATGCAGAAACAAGAGGAATAAGTGCCACTTGTTGGGGCGCTTGCATTTCATCGGAACAGAATGATCAACTGCGTAATGAGGACATCAGGTAAAGCATTGAAATCAGACTAAGGCCACTTCAAATGGAGACACTACTGATTTTTTTTTTACTGAAGTGCTTCTCTTTGGGGTTGCCTTGATTGTGAATTCACCAGCAGTAGAAACCTACAACTTTCAATAACCAGCATCATATTTTGTCACCAAGATTACCCAAACATGAGCACTGACCTGAATGTCTGAATGCTGTAAGTGCTTCTTGTTGGGGTATATTTGTTGACCTCTTCTTCTAGATCATGTGAGAGAAGTCACCCAGCCAGCTGTGCCACATCATTTGGTATAATGTGTAGTTCATCTCCTCTTGGTCTAGATGTGGTCATTATTATTACCCTAATAAAAAACACTGACTTTGGTTTCATTGCAGTAAGTGCTTTTTGTTGGGGTAGTTATGCTGAGCACTGCATTTTAAAGTATCACCATTGGTATCACATGAAGATAACCTCAAATGAAGACACTGATGACTTCTGTGGACAGAAGTGCTTCTCTTTGGGGTTGTCTTGCTTGTGAATTCATCAGAGAATTCACCAAGCAACTGCTGAGAACCTTCATTCACATCCTTTTCACCTGACAAGACAAGTTTGTCACAGAGAGCATTGTTGACCACTGCATTTTCAAGTTTCACTTTACATTTTCATTGCTGGAGCTGAAACTGGGCCAATATGTGGCAAAGACTTTCATGAAGGCATCTCATTGCTGTCCTATTGGTCATTCAACACATGCTAATTGAAAGAATGCAGGCATGAGCGTCATCTGTTACCTCCCATTCTTTTCGAAGTAGGCGGAGTATGGTGACAATGTCTTGGCTGAGTAGTTAAGAAGGGCAAACCTTTCTGAGAGGCATCACTTCCACTGCAACAGGGACAACATGAAGCAGATGCCAGAAACAAGAGGAATACAGAGAAAGTCTGATGAAATTTAGCCTGCTAAATGAACGTCTTTGTTATTGACCCAACTTTAGCATTGACTCTTGACCTCTGAATACAGTAAGTGCTACTTGTTGGGGCGGTTGCATTTGACAGGATCATCAACTGCGTAATGAGGACATCAGGTAAAGCATTGAAATCAGACTAAGGCCACTTCAAATGGAGACACTAATGATTTTTATGTACATAAGTGCTTCTTTTTGGGGTTGCCTTGATTGTGAATTCACCCGCAGTCGAAAACTACAACTTTTCACGTAACCAGCATCATATTTTGTCACCAAGATTACCCAAACATGAGCACTGACCCGAATGTCTGAATGCTGTAAGTGCTTCTTGTTGGGGTATTTTTGTTGACCTCTTCTTCTAGATCATGTGAGAGAAGTCACCCAGCCAGCTGTGCCACATCATTTGGTATATGTGTAGTTCATCTCCTCTTGGTCTAGATGTGGTCATTATTATTACCCTGGTAAAAAAAACACTGACTTTGGTTTCGTTGCAGTAAGGACTTTTTGTTGGGCTAGTTATGCTGAGCACTGCATTTTAAAGTATCACCATTGGTATCACATGAAGGTAACCTCAAATGAAGACACTGATGACTTCTGTGGACAGAAGTGCTTCTTTTTGGGGTTGTCTTGCTTGTGAATTCATCAGAGAATTCACCAAGCAACTGCTGAGAACCTTCATACACATCCTTTTCACCTGACAAGACAAGTTTGTCACAGAGAGCATTGTTGACCACTGCATTTTCAAGTTTCACTTTACATTTTCATTGCTGGAGCTGAAACTGGGCCAATATGTGGCAAAGACTTTCATGAAAGCATCTCATTGCTGTCCTATTGGTCACTCAACACATGCTAATTGAAAGAATGCAGGCATGAGCGTCATCTTTTACCTCCCATTCTTTTCGAAGTAGGCGGAGTATGGTGACAATGTCTTGGCTGAGTAGTTAAGATGGGCAACCCTTTCTGAGAGGCATCACTTCCACTGCAACAGGGACAACATGAAGCAGATGCCAGAAACAAGAGGAATAAGTTCTACTTGTTGGGGCGCTTGCATTCCATCGGAACAGAATGATCAACTGCGTAATGAGGACATCAGGTAAAGCACTGAAATCAGACTAAGGCCATCTCAAATGGAGACACTACTGATTTTTTGTACTTAAGTGCTTCTCTTGGGGTTGCCTTGATTGTGAATTCACCAGCAGTAGAAAACTACAACTTTCAAGAACCAGCATCATATTTTGTGACCATGATTACCCAAACATAAGCACTGACCCTAATATCTGAATGTTGTAAGTGCTTCTTGTTGGGCTACTTTTGTTGACCTGTTCTTCTAGATCATGTGAGAGAAGTCACCCAGCCAGCTGTGCAACATCATTTGGTATAATGTGTAGTGAATCTCCTCTTGGTCTAGATGTGGTCATTATTATTACCCTAATAAAAAACACTTTGGTTTCGTTGCAGTAAGTGCTTTTTGTTGGGGTAGTTATGCTCAGCACTGCATCTTAAAGTATCACCATTGGTATCACATAAAGATAACCTCAAATAGAGACACTGATGACTTTTGTGGACAGAAGTGCTTCTCTTTGGGGTTGTCTTGCTTGTGAATTCATCAGGTAATTCACCAAGCAACTGCTGAGAACCGTCATTCACATCCTTTTCACCTGACAAGACAAGTTTGTCACAGAGAGCATTGTTGACCACTGCATTTTCAAGTTTCACTTTACATTTTCATTGCTGGAGCTGCAGCTGGGCCAATATCAGGCAAAGACTTTCATGAATGTATCTCATTGCTGTGCTATTGGTCAGTCAACACATGTTAATTGAAAGAATGCAGGCATGAGCGTCATCTGTTACCTCCCCATTCGTTTCGAAGTAGGTGGAGTATGGGTGACAATGTCTTGGCTGAGTAGTTAAGATGGGCAACCCTTTCTGAGAGGCATCACTTCCACTGCAACAGGGACAACATGAAGCAGATGCCAGAAACAAAAGGAATACAGAGAAAGTCTGATGAAATTTAGCCTGCGTCTTTGTTATTGACCCAACTTTAGCATTGACTCTTGACCTCTGAATACAGTAAGTGCTACTTGTTGGGGCGGTTGCATTTGACAGAATCATCAACTGCGTAATGAGACATCAGGTAAAGCATTGAAATCAGACTAAGGCCACTTCAAATGGAGACACTACTGATTTTTTTTTACTGAAGTGCTTCTCTTTGGGGTTGCCTTGATTGTGAATTCACGAGCAGTCGAAAACTACAACTTCTCTTTGGGGTTGCCTTGATTGTGAATTCACCAGCAGTAGAAACCTACAACTTTCAAGTAACCAGCATCATATTTTGTCACCAAGATTACCCAAACATAAGCACTGTCCTGAATGTCTGAATGATGTAAGTGCTTCTTGTTGGGGTATTTTTGTGACCTGTTCTTCTAGATTATGTAAGAGAATTCACCCATCCAGCTGTGCCACATTATTTGGTATATGTGTAGTTCATCTCCTCTTGGTCTAGATGTGGTCATTATTATCAACTTAGTAAAAAACACTGATTTTGGTTTCGTTGCAGTAAGTGCTTTTTGTTGGGGTAGTTATGCTCAGCACTGCATTTGTGAATTCACCAGCAATTCACCAAGTAACTGCTGAGAACCTTCATTCACATCCATTTCACCTGACAAGACAAGTTTGTCACAGAGAGCATTGACCGCTGCATTTTCAAGTTTCACTTTACATTTTCATTGCTGGAGCTGAAACTGGACCAATATGTGGCAAGGACTTTCATGAAGGCATCTCATTGCTGTCCTATTGGTCATTCAACACATGCTAATGAAAGAATGCAGGCATGAGCGTCATCTGTTAACTCCCATTCTTTTCAAAGTAGGCGGATTATGGTGACAATGTCTTGGCTGAGTAGTTAAGATGGGCAACCCTTGCATGACTTCCACTGCAACAGGGACAACATGAAGCAGATGCCAGAAACAAGAGGAACATGCCAGAAACAAGAGGAATAAGTGCTACTTGTTGGGGTGCTTGCATTTCAGAATCATCAACTGCGTAATGAGGACATCAGGTAAAGCACTGAAAAAAGTGCTTCTGTTTGGGGTTGTCTTGCTTGTGAATTCATCAGAGAATTCACCAAGCAACTGCTGAGAACCTTCATTCACATCCTTTTCACCTGACAAGACAAGTTTGTCACAGAGAGTATTGTTGACCACTGCATTTTCAAGTTTCACTTTACATTTTCATTGCTGGAGCTGAAACTGGGCCAATATGTGGCAAACACTTTCATGAAGGCATCTCATTGCTGTCCTATTGGTCACTCAACACATGCTAATTGAAAGAATGCAGGAATGAGCGTCATCTTTTACCTCCCATTCTTTTCGAAGTAGGCGGAGTATGGTGACAATGTCTTGGCTGAGTAGTTAAGATGGGCAACCCTTTCTGAGAGGCATCACTTCCACTGCAACAGGGACAACATGAAGCAGATGCCAGAAACAAGAGGAATAAGTGCTGCTTGTTGGGGCGCTTGCATTTCATCGGAACAGAATGATCAACTGCGTAATGAGGACATCAGGTAAAGCACTGAAATCAGACTAAGGCCATCTCAATGGAGACACTAATGATTTTTTGTACTTAAGTGCTTCTCTTTGGGGTTGCCTTGATTGTGAATTCACCAGCAGTAGAAAACTACAACTTTCAAGTAACCAGCATCATATTTTGTGACCATGATTACCCAAACATAAGCACTGACCCTAATGTCTGAATGTCGTAAGTGCTTCTTGTTGGGCTACTTTTGTTGACCTGTTCTTCTAGATCATGTGAGAGAAGTCACCCAGCCAGCTGTGCAACATCATTTGGTATAATGTGTAGTGAATCTCCTCTTGGTCTAGATGTGGTCATTATTATTACCCTAATAAAAAACACTGACTTTGGTTTCGTTGCAGTAAGTGCTTTTTGTTGGGGTAGTTATGCTCAGCACTGCATCTTAAAGTATCACCATTGGTATCACATAAAGATAACCTCAAATAGAGACACTGATGACTTTTGTGGACACAAGTGCTTCTCTTTGGGGTTGTCTTGCTTGTGAATTCATCAGGTAATTCACCAAGCAACTGCTGAGAACCATCATTCACATCCTTTTCACCTGACAAGACAAGTTTGTCACAGAGAGCATTGTTAACCACTGCATTTTCAAGTTTCACTTTACATTTTCATTGCTGGAGCTGCAGCTGGGCCAATATCAGGCAAAGACTTTCATGAAGGTATCTCATTGCTGTGCTATTGGTCAGTCAACACATGTTAATTGAAAGAATGCAGGCATGAGCGTCATCTGTTACCTCCCATTCGTTTCGAAGTAGGTGGAGTATGGTGACAATGTCTTGGCTGAGTAGTTAAGATGGGCAACCCTTTCTGAGAGGCATCACTTCCACTGCAACAGGGACAACATGAAGCAGATGCCAGAAACAAGAGGAATAAGTGCTACTTGTTGGGGCGGTTGCATTTGACAGAATCATCAACTGCGTAATGAGGACATCAGGTAAAGCATTGAAATCAGACTAAGGCCACTTCAAATGGAGACACTACTGATTTTTTTTTACTGAAGTGCTTCTCTTTGGGGTTGCCTTGATTGTGAATTCACCAGCAATAGAAACCTACAACTTTCAATAACCAGCATCGTATTTTGTCACCAAGATTACCCAAACATGAGCACTGACCTGAATGTCTGAATGCTGTAAGTGCTTCTTGTTGGGGTATTTTTGTTGACCTCTTCTTCTAGATCATGTGAGAGAAGTCACCCAGCCAGCTGTGCCACATCATTTGGTATAATGTGTAGTTCATCTCCTCTTGGTCTAGATGTGGTCATTATTATTACCTTAATAAAAAACACTGACTTTGGTTTCATTGCAGTAAGTGCTTTTTGTTGGGCTAGTTATGCTGAGCACTGCATTTCAAGGTATCACCATTGGTATCACATGAAAATAACCTCAAATGGAGACACTGATGACTTCTGTGGACACAAGTGCTTGTCTTTCGGGTTGTCTTGCTTGTCAATTCATCAGAGAATTCACCAAGCAACTGCCGAAAACCTTGATTTACATCCTTTTTACCTGACAAGCCACGCTTGTCACAGAGAGAATTGTTGACCAGTGCATTTTCAAGTTTCACTTTACATTTTCATTGCTGGAGCTGCAGCTGGGCCAATATGTGGCAAAGACTTTCATGAAGGCATCTCATTGCCATTGGTATGCTATTGGTCACTCAACACATGCTAATTGAAAGCATGCAGGCATGAGAGTCACCGTTTACCTCCCATTCTTATCGAAGTAGGCGGAGTATGGTGACAATGTCTTGGCTGAGTAGTTAAGAAGGGCAACCCTTTCTGAGAGGCATCACTTCCACTGCACCAGGGACAACATGAAGCAGATTGCCAGAAACAAGAGGAATACAGAGAAAGTCTGATGAAATTTAGCCTGCTAAATGAATGTCTTGTTATTGACCCAACTTTAGCATTGACTCGTGACCGCTGAATACAGTAAGTGCTACTTGTTGAGGCGGTTGCATTTGACAGAATAATCAACTGCGTAATGAGGACATCAGGTCAAGCATTGAAATCAGACTAAGGCCACTTCAAATGGAGACACTAATGATTTTTATGTACATAAGTGCTTCTCTTTGGGGTTGCCTTGATTGTGAATTCACCCGCAGTCGAAAACTACAACTTTTCACGTAACCAGCATCATATTTTGTCACCAAGATTACCCAAACATGAGCACTGACCCGAATGTCTGAATGCTGTAAGTGCTTCTTGTTGGGGTATTTTTGTTGACCTCTTCTTCTAGATCATGTGAGAGAAGTCACCCAGCCAGCTGTGCCACATCATTTGGTATAATGTGTAGTTCATCTCCTCTTGGTCTAGATGTGGTCATTATTATTACCCTGGTAAAAAAAACACTGACTTTGGTTTCGTTGCAGTAAGGACTTTTTGTTGGGGTAGTTATGCTGAGCACTGCATTTTAAAGTATCACCATTGGTATCACATGAAGGTAACCTCAAATGAAGACACTGATGACTTCTGTGGACAGAAGTGCTTCTTTTTGGGGTTGTCTTGCTTGTGAATTCATCAGAGAATTCACCAAGCAACTGCTGAGAACCTTCATACACATCCTTTTCACCTGACAAGACAAGTTTGTCACAGAGAGCATTGTTGACCACTGCATTTTCAAGTTTCACTTTACATTTTCATTGCTGGAGCTGAAACTGGGCCAATATGTGGCAAAGACTTTCATGAAGGCATCTCATTGCTGTCCTATTGGTCACTCAACACATGCTAATTGAAAGAATGCAGGCATGAGCGTCATCTTTTACCTCCCATTCTTTTCGAAGTAGGCGGAGTATGGTGACAATGTCTTGGCTGAGTAGTTAAGATGGGCAACCCTTTCTGAGAGGCATCACTTCCACTGCAACAGGGACAACATGAAGCAGATGCCAGAAACAAGAGGAATAAGTGCCACTTGTTGGGGCGCTTGCATTTCATCGGAACAGAATGATCAACTGCGTAATGAGGACATCAGGTAAAGCACTGAAATCAGACTAAGGCCATCCCAAATGGAGACACTACTGATTTTTTGTACTGAAGTGCTTCTCTTTGGGGTTGCCTTGATTGTGAATTCACCAGCAGTAGAAACCTACAACTTTCAATAACCAGCATCATATTTTGTCACCAAGATTACCCAAACATGAGCACTGACCTGAATGTCTGAATGCTGTAAGTGCTTCTTGTTGGGGTATTTTTGTTGACCTCTTCTTCTAGATCATGTGAGAGAAGTCACCCAGCCAGCTGTGCCACATCATTTGGTATAATGTGTAGTTCATCTCCTCTTGGTCTAGATGTGGTCATTATTATTACCCTAATAAAAAACACTGACTTTGGTTTCATTGCAGTAAGTGCTTTTTGTTGGGGTAGTTATGCTGAGCACTGCATTTTAAGGTATCACCATTGGTATCACATGAAAATAACCTCAAATGGAGACACTGATGACTTCTGTGGACACAAGTGCTTGTCTTTCGGGTTGTCTTGCTTGTCAATTCATCAGAGAATTCACCAAGCAACTGCCGAAAACCTTGATTTACATCCTTTTTACCTGACAAGCCACGCTTGTCACAGAGAGAATTGTTGACCAGTGCATTTTCAAGTTTCACTTTACATTTTCATTGCTGGAGCTGCAGCTGGGCCAATATCAGGCAAAGACTTTCATGAAGGTATCTCATTGCTGTGCTATTGGTCAGTCAACACATGTTAATTGAAAAAATGCAGGCATGAGCGTCATCTGTTACCTCCCATTCGTTTCGAAGTAGGTGGAGTATGGTGACAATGTCTTGGCTGAGTAGTTAAGATGGGCAACCCTTTCTGAGAGGCATCACTTCCACTGCAACAGGGACAACATGAAGCAGATGCCAGAAACAAAAGGAATACAGAGAAAGTCTGATGAAATTTAGCCTGCGTCTTTGTTATTGACCCAACTTTAGCATTGACTCTTGACCTCTGAATACAGTAAGTGCTACTTGTTGGGGCGGTTGCATTTGACAGAATCATCAACTGCGTAATGAGGACATCAGGTAAAGCATTGAAATCAGACTAAGGCCACTTCAAATGGAGACACTAATGATTTTTATGTACATAAGTGCTTCTTTTTGGGGTTGCCTTGATTGTGAATTCACCCGCAGTCGAAAACTACAACTTTTCACGTAACCAGCATCATATTTTGTCACCAAGATTACCCAAACATGAGCACTGACCCGAATGTCTGAATGCTGTAAGTGCTTCTTGTTGGAGTATTTTTGTTGACCTCTTCTTCTAGATCATGTGAGAGAAGTCACCCAGCCAGCTGTGCCACATCATTTGGTATAATGTGTAGTTCATCTCCTCTTGGTCTAGATGTGGTCATTATTATTACCCTGGTAAAAAAAACACTGACTTTGGTTTCGTTGCAGTAAGGACTTTTTGTTGGGCTAGTTATGCTGAGCACTGCATTTTAAAGTATCACCATTGGTATCACATGAAGGTAACCTCAAATGAAGACACTGATGACTTCTGTGGACAGAAGTGCTTCTTTTTGGGGTTGTCTTGCTTGTGAATTCATCAGAGAATTCACCAAGCAACTGCTGAGAACCTTCATACACATCCTTTTCACCTGACAAGACAAGTTTGTCACAGAGAGCATTGTTGACCACTGCATTTTCAAGTTTCACTTTACATTTTCATTGCTGGAGCTGAAACTGGGCCAATATGTGGCAAAGACTTTCATGAAAGCATCTCATTGCTGTCCTATTGGTCACTCAACACATGCTAATTGAAAGAATGCAGGCATGAGCGTCATCTTTTACCTCCCATTCTTTTCGAAGTAGGCGGAGTATGGTGACAATGTCTTGGCTGAGTAGTTAAGATGGGCAACCCTTTCTGAGAGGCATCACTTCCACTGCAACAGGGACAACATGAAGCAGATGCCAGAAACAAGAGGAATAAGTGCTACTTGTTGGGGCGCTTGCATTCCATCGGAACAGAATGATCAACTGCGTAATGAGGACATCAGGTAAAGCACTGAAATCAGACTAAGGCCATCTCAAATTGAGACACTACTGAATTTTTTTACTTAAGTGCTTCTCTTGGGGTTGCCTTGATTGTGAATTCACCAGCAGTAGAAAACTACAACTTTCAAGTAACCAGCATCATATTTTGTGACCATGATTACCCAAACATAAGGCACTGACCCTAATATCTGAATGTTGTAAGTGCTTCTTGTTGGGCTACTTTTGTTGACCTGTTCTTCTAGATCATGTGAGAGAAGTCACCCAGCCAGCTGTGCAACATCATTTGGTATAATGTGTAGTGAATCTCCTCTTGGTCTAGATGTGGTCATTATTATTACCCTAATAAAAAACACTTTGGTTTCGTTGCAGTAAGTGCTTTTTGTTGGGGTAGTTATGCTCAGCACTGCATCTTAAAGTATCACCATTGGTATGCACATAAAGATATCATCAAATAGAGACACTGATTGCACTTTTGTGGACAGCAGATGTGCTTCTCTTTGGGGTTGTCTTGCATTGTGAATTCATCAGGTAATTCACCAGCAACTTGCTGATACCGTCATTTCACATCCTTTTCACCTGACAAGACAAGTTTGTCACAGAGAGCATTGTTGACCACTGCATTTTCAAGTTTCACTTTACATTTTCATTGCTGGAGCTGCAGCTGGGCCAATATCAGGCAAAGACTTTCATGAATGTATCTCATTGCTGTGCTATTGGTCAGTCAACACATGTAATTGAAAGAATGCAGGCATGAGCGTCATCTGTTACCTCCCATTCGTTTCGAAGTAGGTGGAGTATGGTGACAATGTCTTGGCTGAGAGTAGTTAAGAAGGGCAACCCTTTCTGAGAGGCATCACTTCCACTGCAACAGGGACAACATGAAGCAGATGCCAGAAACAAAGAGGAATACAGAGAAAGTCTGATGAAATTTAGCCTGCGTCTTTGTTATTGACCCAACTTTAGCATTGACTCTTGACCTCTGAATACAGTAAGTGCTACTTGTTTGGGGCGGTTGCATTTGACAGAATCATTCAACTGCGTAAAGAGGACATCAGGGTAAAGCATTGAAATCAGACTAAGGCCACTTCAAATGGAGACACTACTGATTTTTTTTACTGAAGTGCTTCTCTTTGGGGTTGCCTTGATTGTGAATTCACCCCAGTCGAAAACCTACAACTTTTCAATAACCAGCATCATTTTGTCACCAAGATTACCCAAACATGAGCACTGACCCGAATGTCTGAATGCTGTAAGTGCTTCTTGTTGGGGTATTTTTGTTGACCTCTTCTTCTAGATCATGTGAGAGAAGTCACCCAGCCAGCTGTGCCACATCATTTGGTATAATGTGTAGTTCATCTCCTCTTGGTCTAGATGTGGTCATTATTATTACCTTAATAAAAACACTGACTTTGGTTTCATTGCAGTAAGTGCTTTTTGTTGGGGTAGTTATGCTGAGCACTGCATTTCAAGGTATCACCATTGTAATCACATGAAAAAACCTCAAATGGAGACACTGATGACTTCTGTGGACACAAGTGCTTGTCTTTCGGGTTGTCTTGCTTGTGAATTCATCAGAGAATTCACCAAGCAACTGCCGAAAACCTTGATTTACATCCTTTTTACCTGACAAGCCACCTTGTCACAGAGAGAATTGTTGACCAGTGCATTTTCAAGTTTCACTTTACATTTTCATTGCTGGAGCTGCAGCTGGGCCAATATGTGGCAAAGACTTTCATGAAGGCATCTCATTGCCGCGCTATTAGTCACTCAACACATGCTAATTGAAAGCATGCAGGCATGAGAGTCATCGTTTACCTCCCATTCTTTTCGAAGTAGGCAGAGTATGGTGACAATGTCTGGCTGAGTAGTTAAGATGGGCAACCCTTTCTGAGAGCATCACTTCCACTGGGCAACAGGAACAACATGAAGCGATGCCAGTAAACAAGAGGAATAAGTGCTACTTGTTGGGCGGTTGCATTTGACAGAATCATCAACTGCGTAATGAGGACATCAGTAAAGCATTGAAATCAGACTAAGGCCACTTCAAATGGAGACACTACTGATTTTTTTTTACTGATGCTTCTCTTTGGGGTTGCCTTGATTGTGAATTCACCAGCATAGAAACTACAACTTTCAATAACCAGCATCGTATTTGTCACCAAGATTACCCAAACATGAGCACTGACCTGAATGTCTGAATGCTGTAAGTGCTTCTTGTTGGGGATTTTTGTTGACCTCTTCTTCTAGATCATGTGAGAGAAGTCACCCAGCCAGCTGTGGCCACATCATTTGTATAATGTGTAGTTTCATCTCCTCTTGGTCTAAGATGTGGTCATTATTATTACCTTAATAAAAAACACTGACTTTGGTTTCATTGCAGTAAGTGCTTTTTGTTGGGGTAGTTATGCTGAGCACTGCATTTTCAAGGTATCACCATTGGTATCACATGAAAATAACCTCAAATGAGACACTGATGACTTCTGTGGACACAAGTGCTTGTCTTTCGGGGTTGTCTTGCTTGTCAATTCATCAGAGAATTCACCAAGCAACTGCTGAAACCTTGATTTACATCCTTTTTACCTGACAAGCAAGTTGTCACAGAGAGCATTGTTGACCACTGCATTTTCAAGTTTCACTTTACATTTTCATTGCTGGAGCTGCAGCTGGGCCAATATGTGGCAAAGACTTTCATGAAGGCATCTCATTGCTGTATGCTATTGGTCACTCAACACATGCTAATTGAAAGAATGCAGGCATGAGAGTCATCCGTTTACCTCCCATTCTTCGAAGTAGGCGGAGTATGGTGACAATGTCTTGGCTGAGTAGTTAAGATGGGCAACCCTTTCTGAGAGGCATCACTTCCACTGCAACAGGGACAACATGAAGCAGATGCCAGAAACAAGAGGAATACAGAGAAAGTCGATGAAATTTAGCCTGCTAAATGAAGTCTTTGTTATTGACCAACTTTCATTGCTCTTGACCTCTGAATACAGTAAGTGCTACTTGTTGAGGCGGTTGCATTTGACAGAATATCAACTGCGTAATGAGGACATCAGGTAAAGCATTGAAATCAGACTAAGGCCATCTCAAATGGAGACACTAATGATTTTTTGTACTTAAGTGCTTCTCTTTGGGGTTGCCTTGATTGTTGAATTCACCAGCAGTAGAAAACTACAACTTTCAAGTAACCAGCATCATATTTGTGACCATGATTACCCAAACATGAGCACTGACCCTAATGTCCTGAATGCTGTAAGTGCCTTCTTGTTGGGAGTATTTTTGTTGACCTCTTCTTCTAGATCATGTGAGAGAAGTCACCCAGCCAGCTGTGCCACATCATTTGGTATAATGTGTAGTGAATCTCCTCTTGGTCTAGATGTGGTCATTATTATTACCCTTATAAAAAACACTGACTTTGGTTTCGTTGCAGTAAGAGCTTTTGTTGGGGTGTAGTTATGCTCAGCACTGCATTCTTAAAGTATCACCATTGGTATCACATGAAAGATAACCTCAAATAGAGACACTGATGACTTATGTGGACACAAGTGCTTTCTTTGGGGTTGTCTTGCTTGTGAATTCATCAGAGAATTCACCAAGCAACTGCTGAGAACCTTCATACACATCCTTTTCACCTGACAAGACAAGTTTGTCACAGAGAGCATTGTTGACCACTGCATTTTCAAGTTTCACTTTACATTTTCATTGCTGGAGCTGAAACTGGGCCAATATGTGGCAAAGACTTTCATGAAGGCATCTCATTGCTGTCCTATTGGTCACTCAACACATGCTAATTGAAAGAATGCAGGCATGAGCTCATCTTTACCTCCCATTCTTTTCGAAGTAGGCGGAGTATGGTGACAATGTCTTGGCTGAGTAGTTAAGATGGGCAACCCTTTCTGAGAGGCATCACTTCCACTGCAACAGGGACAACATGAAGCAGATGCCAGAAACAGAGGAATAAGTGCTACTTGTTGGGGCGCTTGCATTTCATCGGAACAGAATGATCAACTGCGTAATGAGGACATCAGGTAAAGCATTGAAATCAGACTAAGGCCACTTCAAATGGAGACACTACTGATTTTTTTTTTACTGAAGTGCTTCTCTTTGGGGTTGCCTTGATTGTGAATTCACCAGCAGTAGAAACCTACAACTTTCAATAACCAGCATCATATTTTGTCACCAAGATTACCCAAACATGAGCACTGACCTGAATGTCTGAATGCTGTAAGTGCTTCTTGTTGGGGTATATTTGTTGACCTCTTCTTCTAGATCATGTGAGAGAAGTCACCCAGCCAGCTGTGCCACATCATTTGGTATAATGTGTAGTTCATCTCCTCTTGGTCTAGATGTGGTCATTATTATTACCCTAATAAAAAACACTGACTTTGGTTTCATTGCAGTAAGTGCTTTTTGTTGGGGTAGTTATGCTGAGCACTGCATTTTAAAGTATCACCATTGGTATCACATGAAGATAACCTCAAATGAAGACACTGATGACTTCTGTGGACAGAATGCTTCTCTTTGGGGTTGTCTTGCTTGTGAATTCATCAGAGAATTCACCAAGCAACTGCTTAGAACCTTCATTCACATCCTTTTCACCTGACAAGACAAGTTTTGTCACAGAGAGCATTGTTGACCACTGCATTTTCAAGTTTCACTTTACATTTTCATTGCTGGAGCTGAAACTGGGCCAATATGTGGCAAAGACTTTCATGAAGGCATCTCATTGCTGTCCTATTGGTCATTCAACACATGCTAATTGAAAGAATGCAGGCATGAGCGTCATCTGTTACCTCCCATTCTTTTCGAAGTGAGCGGAGTATGGTGACAATGTCTTGGCTGAGTAGTTAAGAAGGGCAAACCTTTCTGAGGGAGCATCACTTCCACTGCAACAGGGACAACATGAAGCAGATGCCAGAAACAAGAGGAATACAGAGAAAGTCTGATGAAATTTAGCCTGCTAAATGAACGTCTTTGTTATTGACCCAACTTTAGCATTGACTCTTGACCTCTGAATACAGTAAGTGCTACTTGTTGGGGCGGTTGCATTTGACAGGATCATCAACTGCGTAATGAGGACATCAGGTAAAGCATTGAAATCAGACTAAGGCACTTCAAATGGAGACACTAATGATTTTTATGTACATAAGTGCTTCTTTTTGGGGGTTGCCTTGATTGTGAATTCACCCGCAGTCGAAAACTACAACTTTTCACGTAACCAGCATCATATTTTGTCACCAAGATTACCCAAACATGAGCACTGACCCGAATGTCTGAATGCTGTAAGTGCTTCTTGTTGGGGTATTTTTGTTGACCTCTTCTTCTAGATCATGTGAGAGAAGTCACCCAGCCAGCTGTGCCACATCATTTGGTATAATGTGTAGTTCATCTCCTCTTGGTCTAGATGTGGTCATTATTATTACCCTGGTAAAAAAAACACTGACTTTGGTTTCGTTGCAGTAGGACTTTTTGTTGGGCTAGTTATGCTGAGCACTGCATTTTAAAGTATCACCATTGGTATCACATGAAAGGGTAACCTCAAATGAAGACACTGATGACTTCTGTGGACAGAAGTGCTTCTTTTTGGGGTTGTCTTGCTTGTGAATTCATCAGAGAATTCACCAAGCAACTGCTGAGAACCTTCATTACACATCCTTTTCACCTGACAAGACAAGTTTGTCACAGAGAGCATTGTTGACCACTGCATTTTCAAGTTTCACTTTACATTTTCATTGCTGGAGCTGAAACTGGGCCAATATGTGGCAAAGACTTTCATGAAAGCATCTCATTGCTGTCCTATTGGTCACTCAACACATGCTAATTGAAAGAATGCAGGCATGAGCGTCATCTTTTACCTCCCATTCTTTTCGAAGTAGGCGGAGTATGGTGACAATGTCTTGGCTGAGTAGTTAAGATGGGCAACCCTTTCTGAGAGGCATCACTTCCACTGCAACAGGGACAACATGAAGCAGATGCCAGAAACAAGAGGAATAAGTTCTACTTGTTGGGGCGCTTGCATTCCATCGGAACAGAATGATCAACTGCGTAATGAGGACATCAGGTAAAGCACTGAAATCAGACTAAGGCCATCTCAAATGGAGACACTACTGATTTTTTGTACTTAAGTGCTTCTCTTTGGGGTTGCCTTGATTGTGAATTCACCAGCAGTAGAAAACTACAACTTTCAAGTAACCAGCATCATATTTTGTGACCATGATTACCCAAACATAAGCACTGACCCTAATATCTGAATGTTGTAAGTGCTTCTTGTTGGGCTACTTTTGTTGACCTGTTCTTCTAGATCATGTGAGAGAAGTCACCCAGCCAGCTGTGCAACATCATTTGGTATAATGTGTAGTGAATCTCCTCTTGGTCTAGATGTGGTCATTATTATTACCCTAATAAAAAACACTTTGGTTTCGTTGCAGTAAGTGCTTTTTGTTGGGGTAGTTATGCTCAGCACTGCATCTTAAAGTATCACCATTGGTATCACATAAAGATAACCTCAAATAGAGACACTGATGACTTTTGTGGACAGAAGTGCTTCTCTTTGGGGTTGTCTTGCTTGTGAATTCATCAGGTAATTCACCAAGCAACTGCTGAGAACCGTCATTCACATCCTTTTCACCTGACAAGACAAGTTTGTCACAGAGAGCATTGTTGACCACTGCATTTTCAAGTTTCACTTTACATTTTCATTGCTGGAGCTGCAGCTGGGCCAATATCAGGCAAAGACTTTCATGAATGTATCTCATTGCTGTGCTATTGGTCAGTCAACACATGTTAATTGAAAGAATGCAGGCATGAGCGTCATCTGTTACCTCCCATTCGTTTCGAAGTAGGTGGAGTATGGTGACAATGTCTTGGCTGAGTAGTTAAGATGGGCAACCCTTTCTGAGAGGCATCACTTCCACTGCAACAGGGACAACATGAAGCAGATGCCAGAAACAAAAGGAATACAGAGAAAGTCTGATGAAATTTAGCCTGCGTCTTTGTTATTGACCCAACTTTAGCATTGACTCTTGACCTCTGAATACAGTAAGTGCTACTTGTTGGGGCGGTTGCATTTGACAGAATCATCAACTGCGTAATGAGGACATCAGGTAAAGCATTGAAATCAGACTAAGGCCACTTCAAATGGAGACACTACTGATTTTTTTTACTGAAGTGCTTCTCTTTGGGGTTGCCTTGATTGTGAATTCACGAGCAGTCGAAAACTACAACTTCTCTTTGGGGTTGCCTTGATTGTGAATTCACCAGCAGTAGAAACCTACAACTTTCAAGTAACCAGCATCATATTTTGTCACCAAGATTACCCAAACATAAGCACTGTCCTGAATGTCTGAATGATGTAAGTGCTTCTTGTTGGGGTATTTTTGTGGACCTGTTCTTCTAGATTATGTAAGAGAATTCACCCATCCAGCTGTGCCACATTATTTGGTATAATGTGTAGTTCATCTCCTCTTGGTCTAGATGTGGTCATTATTATCAACTTAGTAAAAAACACTGATTTTGGTTTCGTTGCAGTAAGTGCTTTTTGTTGGGGTAGTTATGCTCAGCACTGCATTTGTGAATTCACCAGCAATTCACCAAGTAACTGCTGAGAACCTTCATTCACATCCATTTCACCTGACAAGACAAGTTTGTCACAGAGAGCATTGACCGCTGCATTTTCAAGTTTCACTTTACATTTTCATTGCTGGAGCTGAAACTGGACCAATATGTGGCAAGGACTTTCATGAAGGCATCTCATTGCTGTCCTATTGGTCATTCAACACATGCTAATTGAAAGAATGCAGGCATGAGCGTCATCTGTTAACTCCCATTCTTTTCAAAGTAGGCGGATTATGGTGACAATGTCTTGGCTGAGTAGTTAAGATGGGCAACCCTTGCATGACTTCCACTGCAACAGGGACAACATGAAGCAGATGCCAGAAACAAGAGGAACATGCCAGAAACAAGAGGAATAAGTGCTACTTGTTGGGGTGCTTGCATTTCAGAATCATCAACTGCGTAATGAGGACATCAGGTAAAGCACTGAAAAAAGTGCTTCTGTTTGGGGTTGTCTTGCTTGTGAATTCATCAGAGAATTCACCAAGCAACTGCTGAGAACCTTCATTCACATCCTTTTCACCTGACAAGACAAGTTTGTCACAGAGAGTATTGTTGACCACTGCATTTTCAAGTTTCACTTTACATTTTCATTGCTGGAGCTGAAACTGGGCCAATATGTGGCAAACACTTTCATGAAGGCATCTCATTGCTGTCCTATTGGTCACTCAACACATGCTATTGAAAGAATGCAGGAATGAGCGTCATCTTTTACCTCCCATTCTTTTCGAAGTAGGCGGAGTATGGTGACAATGTCTTGGCTGAGTAGTTAAGATGGGCAACCCTTTCTGAGAGGCATCACTTCCACTGCAACAGGGACAACATGAAGCAGATGCCAGAAACAAGAGGAATAAGTGCTGCTTGTTGGGGCGCTTGCATTTCATCGGAACAGAATGATCAACTGCGTAATGAGGACATCAGGTAAAGCACTGAAATCAGACTAAGGCCATCTCAAATGGAGACACTAATGATTTTTTGTACTTAAGTGCTTCTCTTTGGGGTTGCCTTGATTGTGAATTCACCAGCAGTAGAAAACTACAACTTTCAAGTAACCAGCATCATATTTTGTGACCATGATTACCCAAACATAAGCACTGACCCTAATGTCTGAATGTCGTAAGTGCTTCTTGTTGGGCTACTTTTGTTGACCTGTTCTTCTAGATCATGTGAGAGAAGTCACCCAGCCAGCTGTGCAACATCATTTGGTATAATGTGTAGTGAATCTCCTCTTGGTCTAGATGTGGTCATTATTATTACCCTAATAAAAAACACTGACTTTGGTTTCGTTGCAGTAAGTGCTTTTTGTTGGGGTAGTTATGCTCAGCACTGCATCTTAAAGTATCACCATTGGTATCACATAAAGATAACCTCAAATAGAGACACTGATGACTTTTGTGGACACAAGTGCTTCTCTTTGGGGTTGTCTTGCTTGTGAATTCATCAGGTAATTCACCAAGCAACTGCTGAGAACCATCATTCACATCCTTTTCACCTGACAAGACAAGTTTGTCACAGAGAGCATTGTTAACCACTGCATTTTCAAGTTTCACTTTACATTTTCATTGCTGGAGCTGCAGCTGGGCCAATATCAGGCAAAGACTTTCATGAAGGTATCTCATTGCTGTGCTATTGGTCAGTCAACACATGTTAATTGAAAGAATGCAGGCATGAGCGTCATCTGTTACCTCCCATTCGTTTCGAAGTAGGTGGAGTATGGTGACAATGTCTTGGCTGAGTAGTTAAGATGGGCAACCCTTTCTGAGAGGCATCACTTCCACTGCAACAGGGACAACATGAAGCAGATGCCAGAAACAAGAGGAATAAGTGCTACTTGTTGGGGCGGTTGCATTTGACAGAATCATCAACTGCGTAATGAGGACATCAGGTAAAGCATTGAAATCAGACTAAGGCCACTTCAAATGGAGACACTACTGATTTTTTTTTACTGAAGTGCTTCTCTTTGGGGTTGCCTTGATTGTGAATTCACCAGCAATAGAAACCTACAACTTTCAATAACCAGCATCGTATTTTGTCACCAAGATTACCCAAACATGAGCACTGACCTGAATGTCTGAATGCTGTAAGTGCTTCTTGTTGGGGTATTTTTGTTGACCTCTTCTTCTAGATCATGTGAGAGAAGTCACCCAGCCAGCTGTGCCACATCATTTGGTATAATGTGTAGTTCATCTCCTCTTGGTCTAGATGTGGTCATTATTATTACCTTAATAAAAAACACTGACTTTGGTTTCATTGCAGTAAGTGCTTTTTGTTGGGCTAGTTATGCTGAGCACTGCATTTCAAGGTATCACCATTGGTATCACATGAAAATAACCTCAAATGGAGACACTGATGACTTCTGTGGACACAAGTGCTTGTCTTTCGGGTTGTCTTGCTTGTCAATTCATCAGAGAATTCACCAAGCAACTGCCGAAAACCTTGATTTACATCCTTTTTACCTGACAAGCCACGCTTGTCACAGAGAGAATTGTTGACCAGTGCATTTTCAAGTTCACTTTACATTTTCATTGCTGGAGCTGCAGCTGGGCCAATATGTGGCAAAGACTTTCATGAAGGCATCTCATTGCCATTGGTATGCTATTGGTCACTCAACACATGCTAATTGAAAGCATGCAGGCATGAGAGTCACCGTTTACCTCCCATTCTTATCGAAGTAGGCGGAGTATGGTGACAATGTCTTGGCTGAGTAGTTAAGAAGGGCAACCCTTTCTGAGAGGCATCACTTCCACTGCAACAGGGACAACATGAAGCAGATGCCAGAAACAAGAGGAATACAGAGAAAGTCTGATGAAATTTAGCCTGCTAAATGAATGTCTTTGTTATTGACCCAACTTTAGCATTGACTCTTGACCTCTGAATACAGTAAGTGCTACTTGTTGAGGCGGTTGCATTTGACAGAATAATCAACTGCGTAATGAGGACATCAGGTCAAGCATTGAAATCAGACTAAGGCCACTTCAAATGGAGACACTAATGATTTTTATGTACATAAGTGCTTCTCTTTGGGGTTGCCTTGATTGTGAATTCACCCGCAGTCGAAAACTACAACTTTTCACGTAACCAGCATCATATTTTGTCACCAAGATTACCCAAACATGAGCACTGACCCGAATGTCTGAATGCTGTAAGTGCTTCTTGTTGGGGTATTTTTGTTGACCTCTTCTTCTAGATCATGTGAGAGAAGTCACCCAGCCAGCTGTGCCACATCATTTGGTATAATGTGTAGTTCATCTCCTCTTGGTCTAGATGTGGTCATTATTATTACCCTGGTAAAAAAAACACTGACTTTGGTTTCGTTGCAGTAAGGACTTTTTGTTGGGGTAGTTATGCTGAGCACTGCATTTTAAAGTATCACCATTGGTATCACATGAAGGTAACCTCAAATGAAGACACTGATGACTTCTGTGGACAGAAGTGCTTCTTTTTGGGGTTGTCTTGCTTGTGAATTCATCAGAGAATTCACCAAGCAACTGCTGAGAACCTTCATACACATCCTTTTCACCTGACAAGACAAGTTTGTCACAGAGAGCATTGTTGACCACTGCATTTTCAAGTTTCACTTTACATTTTCATTGCTGGAGCTGAAACTGGGCCAATATGTGGCAAAGACTTTCATGAAGGCATCTCATTGCTGTCCTATTGGTCACTCAACACATGCTAATTGAAAGAATGCAGGCATGAGCGTCATCTTTTACCTCCCATTCTTTTCGAAGTAGGCGGAGTATGGTGACAATGTCTTGGCTGAGTAGTTAAGATGGGCAACCCTTTCTGAGAGGCATCACTTCCACTGCAACAGGGACAACATGAAGCAGATGCCAGAAACAAGAGGAATAAGTGCCACTTGTTGGGGCGCTTGCATTTCATCGGAACAGAATGATCAACTGCGTAATGAGGACATCAGGTAAAGCACTGAAATCAGACTAAGGCCATCCCAAATGGAGACACTACTGATTTTTTGTACTGAAGTGCTTCTCTTTGGGGTTGCCTTGATTGTGAATTCACCAGCAGTAGAAACCTACAACTTTCAATAACCAGCATCATATTTTGTCACCAAGATTACCCAAACATGAGCACTGACCTGAATGTCTGAATGCTGTAAGTGCTTCTTGTTGGGGTATTTTTGTTGACCTCTTCTTCTAGATCATGTGAGAGAAGTCACCCAGCCAGCTGTGCCACATCATTTGGTATAATGTGTAGTTCATCTCCTCTTGGTCTAGATGTGGTCATTATTATTACCCTAATAAAAAACACTGACTTTGGTTTCATTGCAGTAAGTGCTTTTTGTTGGGGTAGTTATGCTGAGCACTGCATTTTAAGGTATCACCATTGGTATCACATGAAAATAACCTCAAATGGAGACACTGATGACTTCTGTGGACACAAGTGCTTGTCTTTCGGGTTGTCTTGCTTGTCAATTCATCAGAGAATTCACCAAGCAACTGCCGAAAACCTTGATTTACATCCTTTTACCTGACAAGCCACGCTTGTCACAGAGAGAATTGTTGACCAGTGCATTTTCAAGTTTCACTTTACATTTTCATTGCTGGAGCTGCAGCTGGGCCAATATCAGGCAAAGACTTTCATGAAGGTATCTCATTGCTGTGCTATTGGTCAGTCAACACATGTTAATTGAAAAAATGCAGGCATGAGCGTCATCTGTTACCTCCCATTCGTTTCGAAGTAGGTGGAGTATGGTGACAATGTCTTGGCTGAGTAGTTAAGATGGGCAACCCTTTCTGAGAGGCATCACTTCCACTGCAACAGGGACAACATGAAGCAGATGCCAGAAACAAAAGGAATACAGAGAAAGTCTGATGAAATTTAGCCTGCGTCTTTGTTATTGACCCAACTTTAGCATTGACTCTTGACCTCTGAATACAGTAAGTGCTACTTGTTGGGGCGGTTGCATTTGACAGAATCATCAACTGCGTAATGAGGACATCAGGTAAAGCATTGAAATCAGACTAAGGCCACTTCAAATGGAGACACTAATGATTTTTATGTACATAAGTGCTTCTTTTTGGGGTTGCCTTGATTGTGAATTCACCCGCAGTCGAAAACTACAACTTTTCACGTAACCAGCATCATATTTTGTCACCAAGATTACCCAAACATGAGCACTGACCCGAATGTCTGAATGCTGTAAGTGCTTCTTGTTGGAGTATTTTTGTTGACCTCTTCTTCTAGATCATGTGAGAGAAGTCACCCAGCCAGCTGTGCCACATCATTTGGTATAATGTGTAGTTCATCTCCTCTTGGTCTAGATGTGGTCATTATTATTACCCTGGTAAAAAAAACACTGACTTTGGTTTCGTTGCAGTAAGGACTTTTTGTTGGGCTAGTTATGCTGAGCACTGCATTTTAAAGTATCACCATTGGTATCACATGAAGGTAACCTCAAATGAAGACACTGATGACTTCTGTGGACAGAAGTGCTTCTTTTTGGGGTTGTCTTGCTTGTGAATTCATCAGAGAATTCACCAAGCAACTGCTGAGAACCTTCATACACATCCTTTTCACCTGACAAGACAAGTTTGTCACAGAGAGCATTGTTGACCACTGCATTTTCAAGTTTCACTTTACATTTTCATTGCTGGAGCTGAAACTGGGCCAATATGTGGCAAAGACTTTCATGAAAGCATCTCATTGCTGTCCTATTGGTCACTCAACACATGCTAATTGAAAGAATGCAGGCATGAGCGTCATCTTTTACCTCCCATTCTTTTCGAAGTAGGCGGAGTATGGTGACAATGTCTTGGCTGAGTAGTTAAGATGGGCAACCCTTTCTGAGAGGCATCACTTCCACTGCAACAGGGACAACATGAAGCAGATGCCAGAAACAAGAGGAATAAGTGCTACTTGTTGGGGCGCTTGCATTCCATCGGAACAGAATGATCAACTGCGTAATGAGGACATCAGGTAAAGCACTGAAATCAGACTAAGGCCATCTCAAATGGAGACACTACTGATTTTTTGTACTTAAGTGCTTCTCTTTGGGGTTGCCTTGATTGTGAATTCACCAGCAGTAGAAAACTACAACTTTCAAGTAACCAGCATCATATTTTGTGACCATGATTACCCAAACATAAGCACTGACCCTAATATCTGAATGTTGTAAGTGCTTCTTGTTGGGCTACTTTTGTTGACCTGTTCTTCTAGATCATGTGAGAGAAGTCACCCAGCCAGCTGTGCAACATCATTTGGTATAATGTGTAGTGAATCTCCTCTTGGTCTAGATGTGGTCATTATTATTACCCTAATAAAAAACACTTTGGTTTCGTTGCAGTAAGTGCTTTTTGTTGGGGTAGTTATGCTCAGCACTGCATCTTAAAGTATCACCATTGGTATCACATAAAGATAACCTCAAATAGAGACACTGATGACTTTTGTGGACAGAAGTGCTTCTCTTTGGGGTTGTCTTGCTTGTGAATTCATCAGGTAATTCACCAAGCAACTGCTGAGAACCGTCATTCACATCCTTTTCACCTGACAAGACAAGTTTGTCACAGAGAGCATTGTTGACCACTGCATTTTCAAGTTTCACTTTACATTTTCATTGCTGGAGCTGCAGCTGGGCCAATATCAGGCAAAGACTTTCATGAATGTATCTCATTGCTGTGCTATTGGTCAGTCAACACATGTTAATTGAAAGAATGCAGGCATGAGCGTCATCTGTTACCTCCCATTCGTTTCGAAGTAGGTGGAGTATGGTGACAATGTCTTGGCTGAGTAGTTAAGATGGGCAACCCTTTCTGAGAGGCATCACTTCCACTGCAACAGGGACAACATGAAGCAGATGCCAGAAACAAAAGGAATACAGAGAAAGTCTGATGAAATTTAGCCTGCGTCTTTGTTATTGACCCAACTTTAGCATTGACTCTTGACCTCTGAATACAGTAAGTGCTACTTGTTGGGGCGGTTGCATTTGACAGAATCATCAACTGCGTAAAGAGGACATCAGGTAAAGCATTGAAATCAGACTAAGGCCACTTCAAATGGAGACACTACTGATTTTTTTTTACTGAAGTGCTTCTCTTTGGGGTTGCCTTGATTGTGAATTCACGAGCAGTCGAAAACTACAACTTCTCTTTGGGGTTGCCTTGATTGTGAATTCACCAGCAGTAGAAACCTACAACTTTCAAGTAACCAGCATCATATTTTGTCACCAAGATTACCCAAACATAAGCACTGTCCTGAATGTCTGAATGATGTAAGTGCTTCTTGTTGGGGTATTTTTGTGGACCTGTTCTTCTAGATTATGTAAGAGAATTCACCCATCCAGCTGTGCCACATTATTTGGTATAATGTGTAGTTCATCTCCTCTTGGTCTAGATGTGGTCATTATTATCAACTTAGTAAAAAACACTGATTTTGGTTTCGTTGCAGTAAGTGCTTTTTGTTGGGGTAGTTATGCTCAGCACTGCATTTGTGAATTCACCAGCAATTCACCAAGTAACTGCTGAGAACCTTCATTCACATCCATTTCACCTGACAAGACAAGTTTGTCACAGAGAGCATTGACCGCTGCATTTTCAAGTTTCACTTTACATTTTCATTGCTGGAGCTGAAACTGGACCAATATGTGGCAAGGACTTTCATGAAGGCATCTCATTGCTGTCCTATTGGTCATTCAACACATGCTAATTGAAAGAATGCAGGCTATGAGCGTCATCTGTTAACTCCCATTCTTTTCAAAGTAGGCGGATTATGGTGACAATGTCTTGGCTGAGTAGTTAAGATGGGCAACCCTTGCATGACTTCCACTGCAACAGGGACAACATGAAGCAGATGCCAGAAACAAGAGGAACATGCCAGAAACAAGAGGAATAAGTGCTACTTGTTGGGGTGCTTGCATTTCAGAATCATCAACTGCGTAATGAGGACATCAGGTAAAGCACTGAAAAAAGTGCTTCTGTTTGGGGTTGTCTTGCTTGTGAATTCATCAGAGAATTCACCAAGCAACTGCTGAGAACCTTCATTCACATCCTTTTCACCTGACAAGACAAGTTTGTCACAGAGAGTATTGTTGACCACTGCATTTTCAAGTTTCACTTTACATTTTCATTGCTGGAGCTGAAACTGGGCCAATATGTGGCAAACACTTTCATGAAGGCATCTCATTGCTGTCCTATTGGTCACTCAACACATGCTAATTGAAAGAATGCAGGAATGAGCGTCATCTTTTACCTCCCATTCTTTTCGAAGTAGGCGGAGTATGGTGACAATGTCTTGGCTGAGTAGTTAAGATGGGCAACCCTTTCTGAGAGGCATCACTTCCACTGCAACAGGGACAACATGAAGCAGATGCCAGAAACAAGAGGAATAAGTGCTGCTTGTTGGGGCGCTTGCATTTCATCGGAACAGAATGATCAACTGCGTAATGAGGACATCAGGTAAAGCACTGAAATCAGACTAAGGCCATCTCAAATGGAGACACTAATGATTTTTTGTACTTAAGTGCTTCTCTTTGGGGTTGCCTTGATTGTGAATTCACCAGCAGTAGAAAACTACAACTTTCAAGTAACCAGCATCATATTTTGTGACCATGATTACCCAAACATAAGCACTGACCCTAATGTCTGAATGTCGGAAGTGCTTCTTGTTGGGCTACTTTTGTTGACCTGTTCTTCTAGATCATGTGAGAGAAGTCACCCAGCCAGCTGTGCAACATCATTTGGTATAATGTGTAGTGAATCTCCTCTTGGTCTAGATGTGGTCATTATTATTACCCTAATAAAAAACACTGACTTTGGTTTCGTTGCAGTAAGTGCTTTTTGTTGGGGTAGTTATGCTCAGCACTGCATCTTAAAGTATCACCATTGGTATCACATAAAGATAACCTCAATAGAGACACTGATGACTTTTGTGTACACAAGTGCTTCTCTTTGGGGTTGTCTTGCTTGTGAATTCATCAGGTAATTCACCAAGCAACTGCTGAGAACCATCATTCACATCCTTTTCACCTGACAAGACAAGTTTGTCACAGAGAGCATTGTTAACCACTGCATTTTCAAGTTTCACTTTACATTTTCATTGCTGGAGCTGCAGCTGGGCCAATATCAGGCAAAGACTTTCATGAAGGTATCTCATTGCTGTGCTATTGGTCAGTCAACACATGTTAATTGAAAGAATGCAGGCATGAGAGTCACCGTTTACCTCCCATTCTTATCGAAGTAGGCGGAGTATGGTGACAATGTCTTGGATGTGTAGTTAATAAGGGCAACGCTTTCTGAGATGCATCACTTCCAATGCAACTGGGACAACATGAAGCAGATGCCAGAAACAAGAGGAATACAGAGAAAGTCTGATGAAATTTAGCCTGCTAAATGAATGTCTTTGTTATTGACCCAACTTTAGCATTGACTCTTGACCTCTGAATACAGTAAGTGCTACTTGTTGAGGCGGTTGCATTTGACAGAATAATCAACTGCGTAATGAGGACATCAGGTCAAGCATTGAAATCAGACTAAGGCCACTTCAAATGGAGACACTAATGATTTTTATGTACATAAGTGCTTCTCTTTGGGGTTGCCTTGATTGTGAATTCACCCGCAGTCGAAAACTACAACTTTTCACGTAACCAGCATCATATTTTGTCACCAAGATTACCCAAACATGAGCACTGACCCGAATGTCTGAATGCTGTAAGTGCTTCTTGTTGGGGTATTTTTGTTGACCTCTTCTTCTAGATCATGTGAGAGAAGTCACCCAGCCAGCTGTGCCACATCATTTGGTATAATGTGTAGTTCATCTCCTCTTGGTCTAGATGTGGTCATTATTATTACCCTGGTAAAAAAAACACTGACTTTGGTTTCGTTGCAGTAAGGACTTTTTGTTGGGGTAGTTATGCTGAGCACTGCATTTTAAAGTATCACCATTGGTATCACATGAAGGTAACCTCAAATGAAGACACTGATGACTTCTGTGGACAGAAGTGCTTCTTTTTGGGGTTGTCTTGCTTGTGAATTCATCAGAGAATTCACCAAGCAACTGCTGAGAACCTTCATACACATCCTTTTCACCTGACAAGACAAGTTTGTCACAGAGAGCATTGTTGACCACTGCATTTTCAAGTTTCACTTACATTTTCATTGCTGGAGCTGAAACTGGGCCAATATGTGGCAAAGACTTTCATGAAGGCATCTCATTGCTGTCCTATTGGTCACTCAACACATGCTAATTGAAAGAATGCAGGCATGAGCGTCATCTTTTACCTCCCATTCTTTTCGAAGTAGGCGGAGTATGGTGACAATGTCTTGGCTGAGTAGTTAAGATGGGCAACCCTTTCTGAGAGGCATCACTTCCACTGCAACAGGGACAACATGAAGCAGATGCCAGAAACAAGAGGAATAAGTGCCACTTGTTGGGGCGCTTGCATTTCATCGGAACAGAATGATCAACTGCGTAATGAGGACATCAGGTAAAGCATTGAAATCAGACTAAGGCCACTTCAAATGGAGACACTACTGATTTTTTTTTACTGAAGTGCTTCTCTTTGGGGTTGCCTTGATTGTGAATTCACCAGCAGTAGAAACCTACAACTTTCAATAACCAGCATCATATTTTGTCACCAAGATTACCCAAACATGAGCACTGACCTGAATGTCTGAATGCTGTAAGTGCTTCTTGTTGGGGTATATTTGTTGACCTCTTCTTCTAGATCATGTGAGAGAAGTCACCCAGCCAGCTGTGCCACATCATTTGGTATAATGTGTAGTTCATCTCCTCTTGGTCTAGATGTGGTCATTATTATTACCCTAATAAAAAACACTGACTTTGGTTTCATTGCAGTAAGTGCTTTTTGTTGGGGTAGTTATGCTGAGCACTGCATTTTAAAGTATCACCATTGGTATCACATGAAGATAACCTCAAATGAAGACACTGATGACTTCTGTGGACAGAAGTGCTTCTCTTTGGGGTTGTCTTGCTTGTGAATTCATCAGAGAATTCACCAAGCAACTGCTGAGAACCTTCATTCACATCCTTTTCACCTGACAAGACAAGTTTGTCACAGAGAGCATTGTTGACCACTGCATTTTCAAGTTTCACTTTACATTTCATTGCTGGAGCTGAAACTGGGCCAATATGTGGCAAAGACTTTCATGAAGGCATCTCATTGCTGTCCTATTGGTCATTCAACACATGCTAATTGAAAGAATGCAGGCATGAGCGTCATCTGTTACCTCCCATTCTTTTCGAAGTAGGCGGAGTATGGTGACAATGTCTTGGCTGAGTAGTTAAGAAGGGCAAACCTTTCTGAGAGGCATCACTTCCACTGCAACAGGGACAACATGAAGCAGATGCCAGAAACAAGAGGAATACAGAGAAAGTCTGATGAAATTTAGCCTGCTAAATGAACGTCTTTGTTATTGACCCAACTTTAGCATTGACTCTTGACCTCTGAATACAGTAAGTGCTACTTGTTGGGGCGGTTGCATTTGACAGGATCATCAACTGCGTAATGAGGACATCAGGTAAAGCATTGAAATCAGACTAAGGCCACTTCAAATGGAGACACTAATGATTTTTATGTACATAAGTGCTTCTTTTTGGGGTTGCCTTGATTGTGAATTCACCCGCAGTCGAAAACTACAACTTTTCACGTAACCAGCATCATATTTTGTCACCAAGATTACCCAAACATGAGCACTGACCCGAATGTCTGAATGCTGTAAGTGCTTCTTGTTGGGGTATTTTTGTTGACCTCTTCTTCTAGATCATGTGAGAGAAGTCACCCAGCCAGCTGTGCCACATCATTTGGTATAATGTGTAGTTCATCTCCTCTTGGTCTAGATGTGGTCATTATTATTACCCTGGTAAAAAAAACACTGACTTTGGTTTCGTTGCAGTAAGGACTTTTTGTTGGGCTAGTTATGCTGAGCACTGCATTTTAAAGTATCACCATTGGTATCACATGAAGGTAACCTCAAATGAAGACACTGATGACTTCTGTGGACAGAAGTGCTTCTTTTTGGGGTTGTCTTGCTTGTGAATTCATCAGAGAATTCACCAAGCAACTGCTGAGAACCTTCATACACATCCTTTTCACCTGACAAGACAAGTTTGTCACAGAGAGCATTGTTGACCACTGCATTTTCAAGTTTCACTTTACATTTTCATTGCTGGAGCTGAAACTGGGCCAATATGTGGCAAAGACTTTCATGAAAGCATCTCATTGCTGTCCTATTGGTCACTCAACACATGCTAATTGAAAGAATGCAGGCATGAGCGTCATCTTTTACCTCCCATTCTTTTCGAAGTAGGCGGAGTATGGTGACAATGTCTTGGCTGAGTAGTTAAGATGGGCAACCCTTTCTGAGAGGCATCACTTCCACTGCAACAGGGACAACATGAAGCAGATGCCAGAAACAAGAGGAATAAGTTCTACTTGTTGGGGCGCTTGCATTCCATCGGAACAGAATGATCAACTGCGTAATGAGGACATCAGGTAAAGCACTGAAATCAGACTAAGGCCATCTCAAATGGAGACACTACTGATTTTTTGTACTTAAGTGCTTCTCTTTGGGGTTGCCTTGATTGTGAATTCACCAGCAGTAGAAAACTACAACTTTCAAGTAACCAGCATCATATTTTGTGACCATGATTACCCAAACATAAGCACTGACCCTAATATCTGAATGTTGTAAGTGCTTCTTGTTGGGCTACTTTTGTTGACCTGTTCTTCTAGATCATGTGAGAGAAGTCACCCAGCCAGCTGTGCAACATCATTTGGTATAATGTGTAGTGAATCTCCTCTTGGTCTAGATGTGGTCATTATTATTACCCTAATAAAAAACACTTTGGTTTCGTTGCAGTAAGTGCTTTTTGTTGGGGTAGTTATGCTCAGCACTGCATCTTAAAGTATCACCATTGGTATCACATAAAGATAACCTCAAATAGAGACACTGATGACTTTTGTGGACAGAAGTGCTTCTCTTTGGGGTTGTCTTGCTTGTGAATTCATCAGGTAATTCACCAAGCAACTGCTGAGAACCGTCATTCACATCCTTTTCACCTGACAAGACAAGTTTGTCACAGAGAGCATTGTTGACCACTGCATTTCAAGTTTCACTTTACATTTTCATTGCTGGAGCTGCAGCTGGGCCAATATCAGGCAAAGACTTTCATGAATGTATCTCATTGCTGTGCTATTGGTCAGTCAACACATGTTAATTGAAAGAATGCAGGCATGAGCGTCATCTGTTACCTCCCATTCGTTTCGAAGTAGGTGGAGTATGGTGACAATGTCTTGGCTGAGTAGTTAAGATGGGCAACCCTTTCTGAGAGGCATCACTTCCACTGCAACAGGGACAACATGAAGCAGATGCCAGAAACAAAAGGAATACAGAGAAAGTCTGATGAAATTTAGCCTGCGTCTTTGTTATTGACCCAACTTTAGCATTGACTCTTGACCTCTGAATACAGTAAGTGCTACTTGTTGGGGCGGTTGCATTTGACAGAATCATCAACTGCGTAATGAGGACATCAGGTAAAGCATTGAAATCAGACTAAGGCCACTTCAAATGGAGACACTACTGATTTTTTTTTACTGAAGTGCTTCTCTTTGGGGTTGCCTTGATTGTGAATTCACGAGCAGTCGAAAACTACAACTTCTCTTTGGGGTTGCCTTGATTGTGAATTCACCAGCAGTAGAAACCTACAACTTTCAAGTAACCAGCATCATATTTTGTCACCAAGATTACCCAAACATAAGCACTGTCCTGAATGTCTGAATGATGTAAGTGCTTCTTGTTGGGGTATTTTTGTGGACCTGTTCTTCTAGATTATGTAAGAGAATTCACCCATCCAGCTGTGCCACATTATTTGGTATAATGTGTAGTTCATCTCCTCTTGGTCTAGATGTGGTCATTATTATCAACTTAGTAAAAAACACTGATTTTGGTTTCGTTGCAGTAAGTGCTTTTTGTTGGGGTAGTTATGCTCAGCACTGCATTTGTGAATTCACCAGCAATTCACCAAGTAACTGCTGAGAACCTTCATTCACATCCATTTCACCTGACAAGACAAGTTTGTCACAGAGAGCATTGACCGCTGCATTTTCAAGTTTCACTTTACATTTTCATTGCTGGAGCTGAAACTGGACCAATATGTGGCAAGGACTTTCATGAAGGCATCTCATTGCTGTCCTATTGGTCATTCAACACATGCTAATTGAAAGAATGCAGGCATGAGCGTCATCTGTTAACTCCCATTCTTTTCAAAGTAGGCGGATTATGGTGACAATGTCTTGGCTGAGTAGTTAAGATGGGCAACCCTTGCATGACTTCCACTGCAACAGGGACAACATGAAGCAGATGCCAGAAACAAGAGGAACATGCCAGAAACAAGAGGAATAAGTGCTACTTGTTGGGGTGCTTGCATTTCAGAATCATCAACTGCGTAATGAGGACATCAGGTAAAGCACTGAAAAAAGTGCTTCTGTTTGGGGTTGTCTTGCTTGTGAATTCATCAGAGAATTCACCAAGCAACTGCTGAGAACCTTCATTCACATCCTTTTCACCTGACAAGACAAGTTTGTCACAGAGAGTATTGTTGACCACTGCATTTTCAAGTTTCACTTTACATTTTCATTGCTGGAGCTGAAACTGGGCCAATATGTGGCAAACACTTTCATGAAGGCATCTCATTGCTGTCCTATTGGTCACTCAACACATGCTAATTGAAAGAATGCAGGAATGAGCGTCATCTTTTACCTCCCATTCTTTTCGAAGTAGGCGGAGTATGGTGACAATGTCTTGGCTGAGTAGTTAAGATGGGCAACCCTTTCTGAGAGGCATCACTTCCACTGCAACAGGGACAACATGAAGCAGATGCCAGAAACAAGAGGAATAAGTGCTGCTTGTTGGGGCGCTTGCATTTCATCGGAACAGAATGATCAACTGCGTAATGAGGACATCAGGTAAAGCACTGAAATCAGACTAAGGCCATCTCAAATGGAGACACTAATGATTTTTTGTACTTAAGTGCTTCTCTTTGGGGTTGCCTTGATTGTGAATTCACCAGCAGTAGAAAACTACAACTTTCAAGTAACCAGCATCATATTTTGTGACCATGATTACCCAAACATAAGCACTGACCCTAATGTCTGAATGTCGTAAGTGCTTCTTGTTGGGCTACTTTTGTTGACCTGTTCTTCTAGATCATGTGAGAGAAGTCACCAGCCAGCTGTGCAACATCATTTGGTATAATGTGTAGTGAATCTCCTCTTGGTCTAGATGTGGTCATTATTATTACCCTAATAAAAAACACTGACTTTGGTTTCGTTGCAGTAAGTGCTTTTTGTTGGGGTAGTTATGCTCAGCACTGCATCTTAAAGTATCACCATTGGTATCACATAAAGATAACCTCAAATAGAGACACTGATGACTTTTGTGGACACAAGTGCTTCTCTTTGGGTTGTCTTGCTTGTGAATTCATCAGGTAATTCACCAAGCAACTGCTGAGAACCATCATTCACATCCTTTTCACCTGACAAGACAAGTTTGTCACAGAGAGCATTGTTAACCACTGCATTTTCAAGTTTCACTTTACATTTTCATTGCTGGAGCTGCAGCTGGGCCAATATCAGGCAAAGACTTTCATGAAGGTATCTCATTGCTGTGCTATTGGTCAGTCAACACATGTTAATTGAAAGAATGCAGGCATGAGCGTCATCTGTTACCTCCCATTCGTTTCGAAGTAGGTGGAGTATGGTGACAATGTCTTGGCTGAGTAGTTAAGATGGGCAACCCTTTCTGAGAGGCATCACTTCCACTGCAACAGGGACAACATGAAGCAGATGCCAGAAACAAGAGGAATAAGTGCTACTTGTTGGGGCGGTTGCATTTGACAGAATCATCAACTGCGTAATGAGGACATCAGGTAAAGCATTGAAATCAGACTAAGGCCACTTCAAATGGAGACACTACTGATTTTTTTTTACTGAAGTGCTTCTCTTTGGGGTTGCCTTGATTGTGAATTCACCAGCAATAGAAACCTACAACTTTCAATAACCAGCATCGTATTTTGTCACCAAGATTACCCAAACATGAGCACTGACCTGAATGTCTGAATGCTGTAAGTGCTTCTTGTTGGGGTATTTTTGTTGACCTCTTCTTCTAGATCATGTGAGAGAAGTCACCCAGCCAGCTGTGCCACATCATTTGGTATAATGTGTAGTTCATCTCCTCTTGGTCTAGATGTGGTCATTATTATTACCTTAATAAAAAACACTGACTTTGGTTTCATTGCAGTAAGTGCTTTTTGTTGGGCTAGTTATGCTGAGCACTGCATTTCAAGGTATCACCATTGGTATCACATGAAAATAACCTCAAATGGAGACACTGATGACTTCTGTGGACACAAGTGCTTGTCTTTCGGGTTGTCTTGCTTGTCAATTCATCAGAGAATTCACCAAGCAACTGCCGAAAACCTTGATTTACATCCTTTTTACCTGACAAGCCACGCTTGTCACAGAGAGAATTGTTGACCAGTGCATTTTCAAGTTTCACTTTACATTTTCATTGCTGGAGCTGCAGCTGGGCCAATATGTGGCAAAGACTTTCATGAAGGCATCTCATTGCCATTGGTATGCTATTGGTCACTCAACACATGCTAATTGAAAGCATGCAGGCATGAGAGTCACCGTTTACCTCCCATTCTTATCGAAGTAGGCGGAGTATGGTGACAATGTCTTGGCTGAGTAGTTAAGAAGGGCAACCCTTTCTGAGAGGCATCACTTCCACTGCAACAGGGACAACATGAAGCAGATGCCAGAAACAAGAGGAATACAGAGAAAGTCTGATGAAATTTAGCCTGCTAAATGAATGTCTTTGTTATTGACCCAACTTTAGCATTGACTCTTGACCTCTGAATACAGTAAGTGCTACTTGTTGAGGCGGTTGCATTTGACAGAATAATCAACTGCGTAATGAGGACATCAGGTCAAGCATTGAAATCAGACTAAGGCCACTTCAAATGGAGACACTAATGATTTTTATGTACATAAGTGCTTCTCTTTGGGGTTGCCTTGATTGTGAATTCACCCGCAGTCGAAAACTACAACTTTTCACGTAACCAGCATCATATTTTGTCACCAAGATTACCCAAACATGAGCACTGACCCGAATGTCTGAATGCTGTAAGTGCTTCTTGTTGGGGTATTTTTGTTGACCTCTTCTTCTAGATCATGTGAGAGAAGTCACCCAGCCAGCTGTGCCACATCATTTGGTATAATGTGTAGTTCATCTCCTCTTGGTCTAGATGTGGTCATTATTATTACCCTGGTAAAAAAAACACTGACTTTGGTTTCGTTGCAGTAAGGACTTTTTGTTGGGGTAGTTATGCTGAGCACTGCATTTTAAAGTATCACCATTGGTATCACATGAAGGTAACCTCAAATGAAGACACTGATGACTTCTGTGGACAGAAGTGCTTCTTTTTGGGGTTGTCTTGCTTGTGAATTCATCAGAGAATTCACCAAGCAACTGCTGAGAACCTTCATACACATCCTTTTCACCTGACAAGACAAGTTTGTCACAGAGAGCATTGTTGACCACTGCATTTTCAAGTTTCACTTTACATTTTCATTGCTGGAGCTGAAACTGGGCCAATATGTGGCAAAGACTTTCATGAAGGCATCTCATTGCTGTCCTATTGGTCACTCAACACATGCTAATTGAAAGAATGCAGGCATGAGCGTCATCTTTTACCTCCCATTCTTTTCGAAGTAGGCGGAGTATGGTGACAATGTCTTGGCTGAGTAGTTAAGATGGGCAACCCTTTCTGAGAGGCATCACTTCCACTGCAACAGGGACAACATGAAGCAGATGCCAGAAACAAGAGGAATAAGTGCCACTTGTTGGGGCGCTTGCATTTCATCGGAACAGAATGATCAACTGCGTAATGAGGACATCAGGTAAAGCACTGAAATCAGACTAAGGCCATCCCAAATGGAGACACTACTGATTTTTTGTACTGAAGTGCTTCTCTTTGGGGTTGCCTTGATTGTGAATTCACCAGCAGTAGAAACCTACAACTTTCAATAACCAGCATCATATTTTGTCACCAAGATTACCCAAACATGAGCACTGACCTGAATGTCTGAATGCTGTAAGTGCTTCTTGTTGGGGTATTTTTGACCTCTTCTTCTAGATCATGTGAGAGAAGTCACCCAGCCAGCTGTGCCACATCATTTGGTATAATGTGTAGTTCATCTCCTCTTGGTCTAGATGTGGTCATTATTATTACCCTAATAAAAAACACTGACTTTGGTTTCATTGCAGTAAGTGCTTTTTGTTGGGGTAGTTATGCTGAGCACTGCATTTTAAGGTATCACCATTGGTATCACATGAAAATAACCTCAAATGGAGACACTGATGACTTCTGTGGACACAAGTGCTTGTCTTTCGGGTTGTCTTGCTTGTCAATTCATCAGAGAATTCACCAAGCAACTGCCGAAAACCTTGATTTACATCCTTTTTACCTGACAAGCCACGCTTGTCACAGAGAGAATTGTTGACCAGTGCATTTTCAAGTTTCACTTTACATTTTCATTGCTGGAGCTGCAGCTGGGCCAATATCAGGCAAAGACTTTCATGAAGGTATCTCATTGCTGTGCTATTGGTCAGTCAACACATGTTAATTGAAAAAATGCAGGCATGAGCGTCATCTGTTACCTCCCATTCGTTTCGAAGTAGGTGGAGTATGGTGACAATGTCTTGGCTGAGTAGTTAAGATGGGCAACCCTTTCTGAGAGGCATCACTTCCACTGCAACAGGGACAACATGAAGCAGATGCCAGAAACAAAAGGAATACAGAGAAAGTCTGATGAAATTTAGCCTGCGTCTTTGTTATTGACCCAACTTTAGCATTGACTCTTGACCTCTGAATACAGTAAGTGCTACTTGTTGGGGCGGTTGCATTTGACAGAATCATCAACTGCGTAATGAGGACATCAGGTAAAGCATTGAAATCAGACTAAGGCCACTTCAAATGGAGACACTAATGATTTTTATGTACATAAGTGCTTCTTTTTGGGGTTGCCTTGATTGTGAATTCACCCGCAGTCGAAAACTACAACTTTTCACGTAACCAGCATCATATTTTGTCACCAAGATTACCCAAACATGAGCACTGACCCGAATGTCTGAATGCTGTAAGTGCTTCTTGTTGGGGTATTTTTGTTGACCTCTTCTTCTAGATCATGTGAGAGAAGTCACCCAGCCAGCTGTGCCACATCATTTGGTATAATGTGTAGTTCATCTCCTCTTG